>NC_069074.1:58005063-58257577 GCF_025698485.1 Gossypium arboreum | reverse complement strand
GGCATATCGTTTGATTTTGCCCTGAACTCGAAAAGGTTCACGATGTCTTTCACGTTTGATGCTTCGACGCTATAGATCCGATCCATCGCACGTGATTAGTCCATCAGAAATTGAAATTCAAGCTAATATGAGTTATGAGGAAGAACCGATTCGTATCCTATCACGAGAAGTGAAAGAGTTGTGAAACAAGCGGGTTCCGCTAGTAAAAGTGTTATGGCTCAAGCACGGGATAGAAGAAGCTACTTGGGAGACCGAGAACTCTATGAAAGAGCGATATCCAAACCTATTTACCGGTAAGATTTTCGGGGACGAAAATTTCTTAAGTGGGGGAGAGTTGTGACAGCCCAAAATTGACCCTAGTCGGAAGGTGGTCTCGGGACCACAAAACCGAGGCATAAAAATAATTAAAAATTTATTTTGATGCCTATAACATGTGTGTGCTCATGTATGACATTTTATGATGATAGATTTAGTGTTATAAGGGTGAATTCCACAAGAAAGGACTTAGTAATGAACTTTGAAAGTATGATAGGGAAATGTGTGATGACTAATTAAAGCATGCATGCAAAATAATGGACTTGCATGTCAAATTCCCCCTTTATAGGTGGTGGCGGCCATGACAAGGGAGGATGGGCTAAACATGTCATGAAACATGTTTTGTTGGTGCATTAGGGTGAAATAATAAACAAAGGTGTATGGGTGATAAAAAAATGAAAAAAAAATGTGTGTGAGTGTGGTAATCCCCCCCCATTGCCGTGAGTTGTAGAGAAGGAAAGAAAAAAATTTTGTTCATCCTTTCTTTGAGCCAAAACTAAGGAAGAAGGAGGATTTTTGCTTCATGCTTGGTTTGGAAGAGATCTAGAAGGAGATTTGGCTATGTTTGCATCAAGATTAAGCTCAAGAGCTAAGAGGGCCACAATTGGACAAGGGGAAGGAAAAAAGTAATCGAATAGCCGTAAGAGCCGTTCGACAACATCCGAGGTAAGTCCTCAAGAAGTGACCTTACTTGAATTATGTGGAATGAAATATGGATGTATTGATTATTGATTTATGTGTGTATGAGTATTGAATGATACCCGCTAAGTCCCAAGGCGATTATGTTAGTGATTATAATTGTGTTTGAGCCTTAGTAATGAAAATAAATATGTATGTCCAATGATTATTGATGTATGTGTGCATGAGAAATTGAATGATATCCGGGCTAAGCCCCGAAGACAATTATGCTGGAAATTATAACCGGTTAAGACCGAAGGCAATTGTGCTAGTGGCTACATCCGGGCTAAGACCGAAGGCATTCGTGCAAGTCATTCTATCCGGCTAAGACCAAGGCATTTGTGCAAATCGTGATATCCGGGTTAAGTCCGTAGGCCTTGGTGCGGGTTACCATAACCGGGCTATGTCCCAAGGCGATTGATCGAGTAGCGACATCCGGTTAAACTCCGAAGGTATGTGATTTGAAAATTATAAGCTTGCTGGAAAATTTCAGCTAATGCACTTGTGAAATTTCCCAATGACAAGGTAAGTGCGGTGTGTGCTTTGCGCGCTAGGAGTAAGGCGTGTGAATATCCGCTCCTATGATGGAACGAGTTATCGGCCTTAATGAAGCCGTTATTTGTGTATGAACATAAGAGTTGGGATGGTGAAGTAAGTATGATTATGTGAATGTGCATTAATGAAATGATGCATTTAACTATGTGAATGTATTGCTGTAATTAGAGTTGATTATATTCCTTGAGACTTACTAAGCATAAAAATGCTTACTCCGCCGCTTTGGCTCTCGGTTTTCTAGATTTATTCGATAGCAATCGGATTCGGGATCGTTGAAGTCGAAGTCATCCACACTATCAAGCCCCCATTTTGGTATAAATTCTTGGTTGAACTTGAAATGGCATGTATAGGACTACCCCTTGTTGGTTTAAATATGTTACGATGTATATGTGTACGGCCATGCGAAAATGGCTCGTAATAGTGAAGTATCAACTTAAACTATTTGCGGTTTGTATATATATATATGGTGTCATGATGTGACTATGAATTGGAAATGGGAATGTTGGTCACATGATCAGCCATTGGCATGGTTAAAATGATCATATGTGGACCTATGTAAGGCAAGACTAGTTGGTTCATGGAGACTACAAAATAGGTAAGACCTACCTTAAAACAGATGCTGCCAGCTGCAGTAACGTGAATGTGAAAAATCACCAAAATTTGTAGGAATGGTATTAAATAGTGAATCAGCTATGTAAATGAACATTGATGAGTCTATTTTCATATGGAAGAAACGAAATGGTCATAGGAGTTACATGTTAAGAGATATTAAAGCTATTGTGAGACAGGGCCAGAATGGTTTCTGGGTTCCCTGTCGTAACTTTAAAAATTTACTATAAATTATCCAGAAATAATTAGGAGACATACCTTATATTTAAAGATTCCATTTTGAGTCTAGTTTCATTATAAACAAACGGAACCAGCATTAAATCCCTGTACAGAGAGATATTCAAGTTATACCGCGCGAAGGTCAGAGCAGTCGATCCCTGTAACATGGGTGACTTTAACTAATAAACTGTACCAATTGGCCCGACCAAAAATTCTAGAAATAAATCCATGGATGGATATATGAGTCTAAATTCAGGGAAAATTTACGAAACCAGTTTCCGAGTTTTGAAACTCGATATATGATTTTTAAGGCGACAGTGACGTAGTTTTTCCAGCCTGACTGGAAATGTCCAATGGATGGGCAAAACAAGTGAACTTGGCTTGCTAACCCCTCGTGTCCGACACCGGCGATGGTCTCAGGTTCGGGGTGTTACACATTTCCACTCGGGTATCGTAATCGGCTGAAGTAATCCTGAAGGCACTTGATGTTCCGCTTTCACTTGTTGACATATTAAACATCTCGAAACAAAGTCGGAGATGTCTCGTTTCATACCATGCCACCAAAACCGACGTTTCAAATCGTTGTACATCTTCGTACTCCCCGGGTGTATTGCCATTCGGCTACAATGGGCTTCGTTCAGAATTATCGAAATAAGTTCCGAATTCTTTGGAACACACAGACGACTTCTGAACCTCAAACAATCGTCATCATCAATTTGAAACTCCGATTCCTTGTTCAGAACACACTCAGCCCGTTTTGCAAGCAACTCCTCATCAACTTTCTGAGCTTCACGAATTTGATGAGTCAACAATGGTTTGGCCTTTAATTCGGCTACTAACACATTGTCGGGTAGGATAGACAAGTGTACATTCATCGCTCGTAAAGCAAACAGTGATTTCCGGCTTAAGGCGTCCGCAACCACATTAGCCTTTCCCGGGTGATAATCAATGACGAGCTCATAATCTTTTAACAACTCGAGCCAACGTCTTTGTCGCAGATTTAAGTCTCTTTGAGTCATCAAATATTTGAGACTTTTGTGATCCGAATACACATGGCACTTCTCACCAAATAAGTAATGTCGCCATATCTTTAAGGCGAATACGATGGCAACCAATTCGAGATCATGGGTCGGATAATTTTTCTCATGTGGCTTTAATTGTCTCGGACGCGTAGGCCACAACTCGACCTTCTTGCATCAATACGCAACCTAACCCAAGTAGGCGGCCACTATAAATGACAAACTCTTTGCCGATTCGGCTGCACTAAAAGCGGAGCTTCCGTCAAATGAGTGTTCAATTGATCAAAACTTTTCGACACTTTTCGTCCATTCAAACTTGACATCCTTCGAAGCAGTTTCGTCATGGGTGTGGCTATCATCGAGAATCCTTTTACAAACCGTCGGTAGTAACCGGCAAGTCCCAAAAAGCTCCGAACCTCAGTAATATTTCTCGGAGGCTTCCAGTTAAGTATGGCTGAAATTTTACTCGGGTCGACTCGAATACACCACATGACCCAAGAAGCTAACCTCTCTTAACCAGAACTCACACTTGCTGAACTTAGCATATAACTGCTTATCCCGTAAAATTTGCAACACTAATCTCAGGTGCTCCGCATGTTCGGTCTCATCTCTTGAATAGACCAAGATGTCGTCAATGAACACAACTACGAACCGATCCAAATATGGTCTGAAGATCCGATTCATCAAATCCATAAATACCGCAGGGGCATTAGTGAGCCCAAACGGCATCACTAAGAACTCGTAGTGACCATATCTCGCTTAAAGGCGCTTTGGGTATGTCCGAATCTCGGATTCAAGAATCGATAATAGCCCGATCTCAAATCTATTTTTGAGAACACCGAGGCTCCTTCGCTTGATCGAACAAATCATCGATGCTGATAGCGGATACTTGTTCTTTATTGTCACTTTATTAAGTCGACGATAGTCGATGCACAACCTCATGGTTCCGTCCTTCTTTTCACAAACAACACCGGTGCACCCCAAGGTGAAAAACTCAGGCGAGCAAAGCCTCTATCCACCAACTCTTGCAACCGAGCTTTCAACTCCTTTAATTCCGTTGGTGCCATACGATCACGGAGCTATCAAAATCGGTGTGGTCTCGGTACAAGCTCAATGCCAAACTCTATCTCCCGAACAGTGGCAAACCCGTAATTCTTGGGAAAAACATTCGGTATTCACAAACCACCGCAGACAGATTCGGTTTTATTTCTAACTCCTTATCATCAAGTACATACGCAAGGTATGCTTCACCCTTTCTTACATATTTTGGGCCAACATTGATGATATTACACCGGCAACCCCTTTAAGTCCGTAGACTCAAATTGGATCATCTCGTTATTTGCACACCTCAAATCAATAGTCTTGCTTTTGCAATTCACAACCGCATCATGCACGGTCAACCAATCCAACCCAAGAATAACATCAAATTCATCGAATGGCAAAAGCATCAAGTCTGCTTGAAAACAGGAACCTCAATTACTAGGGGACATTTCTTACACACTTTGTCGACCAACACGTGAACGACCCAAGGGATTTGACACCAATTACGAACTCAAGAGACTCAATAGGTAAAGTCTTCTTTGGATGCTAAGGTTTCGCATATATAAGAATGAGTAGAACCGGGGTCAATCAAAGCAATCACATTAGTATCAAAGAGAGTGAAAGTACCAAGATAACATCCGGCGAGGAAGCATCCTCACGTGCGGCAGATAGCATAAGCCCTAGCAGAGCGCCGAGCCTCGGATCTGGTCGTAACATCTCTAGATCCTCTCGACCACCACTAGCATTGCCCGTATTTCTAGATGGTCTACCTCGAGTAGTGGTAGCACCGGTTTCCCACTCGATTTGTATTCTGCTCGCACAACCTCGGCAATCTTTAATAAAGTGGTCGACCGATCCGCACTTGTAACAGAGCGGTCACGGAACCTCAGACTTCGAAATGCCATTTGCCACAATGTTGACACTCCGTTCTATCTCGACGTTCATTCCCAACACTGGCGACCCAAGTGCCTCGTGTACCCCCAGGGGGTCGATCACGATCTCGTCTAAAAAGGCCCGAAGCGCCTCTAGACCGGCCCACATCATCTCTAAATTTCTTTGATGCATGTTGAAGAGACTTTCCCGAGGATCTTTTTCGAAACTCTCCAGTTCCCACATCAACTTTTTGTTTTTCTTTTCTAAGCTCTTTGGCTTTACAAGCTCGCTCAACAAGTACTACGAACTCTCGTATTTCAAGAATTCCAACGAACATTTTTATGTCTTCATTCAGCCCATCCTCGAAGCGTTTACACATAGCGACCTCGGACGAAACACATTCCCGGCGTATCTACTAAGTCTAACAAATCTTTGCTCGTAATCGATGAATCGACATAGAACCTTGCTTAAGCTCAAGAAATTCCTTTCGTTTTTGATCAACAAATCTCGATGATATACTTTTCCAAACTCGCTTTGGAAAAACTCCCAATTACTTGCTCTCGGGCACAACAGAAGTCAGAGTGCTCCACCAATAGTAGGCAGAATCACGTAGCAAGGAGATAGCACACTTTAGGCATTCATCGGGTGTACAAGATAGCTCATCGAGTGCCTTGATAGTGTTGTCCAACCAAAATTCAGCTTGCTCGGCATCGTCCGCTATCCGTAGCTTTAAATTCAGAGCCCCATGTTTTCGGATTCTATCAATGGGGCTTATTCGACCTTATTTGGTCGATTCTGGGAGGCATTGTAGGTATGGGGGCTGTGTTTGTTGGGAATGGAGGTTGTGGAATAGCCGTATTAGTTCGAATGTATTGGTTGAACCAATCATTCATCACGCTATAAAAGGCTTGCCTAGCCTCATCATTCGGATTGCTAGCAACAGGTTGAGAGTCCGCCGGCGCTGTCCCTTGTGCGGGAGCAGGCGCCACACTCTCCACATCATCAGCTATCGCTCGGTTGGGATCGGGATCCATTACTATAATAAACACAAATTCAAACGTCAGAAATATCCACACTATCAAATAATCACAAAAAAAATGGCATGTATAGCTAGACCCAAACGCATTACGGTAGTCCTAGAATCGACTAAACCGTAGCTCTGATACCAATAAAATTGTAACACCCCGTACCTGAGTCCGTTACCGGAATCGAACACAAGGTGCACACAGACTTAACTATTTTCACAGTCCATTTAGAAATTTCCAGACAAGCTGGTTACTGCATCACTGTCGCCTTAAAAATCATATCTTGAGTTTCAGAGCTCGAAAATTTTTTTTGTAATTTTTCCCTGAAACTAGACTCATATGTCCGTCTACAGATTTTTTTCTAGAATTTTTGGTCAAGCCAATTGGTACAGTTTATTAGTTAAAGTCTCCCCTGTTGCAGGGATCGACTACACTGATCTTCGTGGGTTATGAAATGGATATCTCCCTGTACAGGGCTTCAATACTGATGCCGTTTGTTTCTATAGAAACTAGACTCATATAGGAATCTATACATATATGGCATCACTCCTAATTATCTCTGGTTAATTTACAATAAATTTCTAAAGTCGGAACAGGGGATCCAGAAACCGTTCTGGCCCTGTTTCACAAGAACTTTAATATCTCTTAACATGTAACTCCTATGACCGTTTCGTTTCTTCCATATGAAAGTAGACTCATCAAGGTTCATTTACATAATTTATTCACTATTTAATACCATTTCTACTATTTTTAGTGATTTTTCACATCCACATCACTGCTGCAGTTAGCATCTGCCTTTAAGGTAGGCTTTACCTATTTCATGATTTCCATGATTCAATTGCCCCTTTTTGCATACATAGCACAAAGTGTGATCATGATTAACCATTCCAATGGCTAATCGTTTCAAAACAATTCCATACCCCATAATGATCAACATACAAACGATTATAGTATTATACTAAAACGATATAAGCCATTTTCGCATGGCTATCCAAGTTTACACAAAACCGAAAGGTACATGACCTTCAACAAAAGGGTAGTCCTATACATGCCATTTCAAAGTTCAACCAAAATTATACCAAAATGGAGGCTTTGATAGTGTGGATGACTTCGACTTCAATGATCCCGAGTCCGATAGCTAACGAGCAAAATCTATAAAACAGAGAAACAGAGAAAACGGAGTAAGCAATTTATGCTTAGTAAGTTTGAGCAAGAAATTCCAGCACAACAAAAGCATACCATTCATAAAGCTAACAGATAATTTCATATGCACAAATTCTCAATATCATACTCATTCCACATTCCAACCCCTATGTTCATACATAAGGGATCACCTTAGTCAAATACCGGAAACTCATTACTCGACTGAGCGAATATTATTCGAAGGGAATCAACTAATTCAAGCTCATATGAACATACCTCATTGCTGGAATTTTTTTTCAAGCGCATTAACTGAAATTTTACAGCAAGATCGCTTATTCTAGAATCACGTACCTTCGGAATTTAACCGGATATAACGACTCGCTCAAATGCCTTCGGAACGTTATAGCGACTCGCACGAATGCCTTCGGGACTTAACCCGGGTTTAGTAACTTGCACAATGCCTTCGGGCTTAGCCCGGATTTATTAACTCGCACGAATGCCTTCGGATCCTAGTCCGGATATAGTCACTTAGCACAAAGCCTTCGGGACTTAGCCCGGACATCATTCGAATAACCGAGCACAATTATCAATAAATTATGACACATTCGTATTTCATTTTCAATAGCAAAACTCAAACACAAGGCACTTTTTACACTTGCAATTTCGGCTCAATAGCCACACACAAAGAGCATGATTTTAATTTGCTTTAAACATGATCTAATCAATTCAGAATTTAAGCTCTATTACTCAAGAACTTACCTCGGATGTGGTCGAACGATTTCGACGGTTATTCGACGACTTTTTCCTTCCCCTTATCGGATTTAGCTCCCCTTTGCTCTTGAGCTTAATTTAACAAATAAATTGGTTTTATCATTTGAGCATCGAAAGAGGAATTCAAGATACTTAGCCAATATATATACTCATTAGGCATCAAAGTCGCATATGTACGAAATCATGAATCGAACTCAACACATTAGTTAATATTCCTCTTAGCCGAATTTTCTAAGCCAAGAATAGGCATTAATATGCTCGCCTCTAACCGAATGCATGCACACCAATTTCCCCTCATGTGGCCGAATATACATGTCCATGTTGAGGCCAATTATACACTTAATACCACACAAAAACAGCATACATTTTACTACTAACGCATTACATATCGTAGCTCAATGCACATCTCTCATTTACTTCATAATCGAGACATCATCACAAGCAAATATACACCTTGAAATAGCATATATGTCATACCAATACATCGTGTGCAAACATATATACATATATATATATATATATGCTAGAGCCGAATCTCAAGTTGATTGTAACTAAACATGAACAAAATTTCAATACACAAATCTTACTTTCCATGCAATGAGCATAAATCACACTTATGGATGTACCATGGCCGAATACATCACAACACCATAATTTTGGTCATGATTAAACAAAGAACTTAGTATCTCATTCAAAAATGCTAAAAGAAAATCTAAGAGTCCTCAATCCCCCATCACATGTATCATTATCAAGCTTGATATTTAGCATGCAATGGCATTAACACCACATTTACTTTGGCCGAATTTCATTCCCATGACATAGCAAAGATTTAAACCATGGGCTACCAAGAACATCAAGCTAGCAACTAAAAACATGCATGAATCTCATGGCACAACCTCAAACATACCTTAATCTTGATGCAAGTATAGCCAACCTCTTCCTAATCCTCTTCCAAAACAAACATGAAGAAAAATTCCTTCCTTCCTCTAGTATTTTCGGTCAAGAGAGAATGAAAAGATGGATGAACAATTTTTTTTTTCTTTTCTCTTCCACAATGCACGGCAATGGGGGGTTTCACTCACACACACACATTTTTTTTCTGTCTTTATTACCCATACTTATTTGTTTATTGTTTCTCCCTAATGCACCAACAAAACATGTTTCATGACATGTTTAGCCCATGATTCCTTGTCATGGCCGGCCACTACAACTTGGGGGAATTTGACATGCAAGTCCTCCCCTTTGACTACATGCACTATTAGGTCCTTATAGATTAGCCTTTCACTTTTCAAAAGTGTCACACAAGTCCTACTAACTGAATTCACATGCAATCGGCTAAATCGGAACTTGAAATTTTCACACATTCATAATTACATATTCTAGACAATAAATATTACATTCAAACATTTCGGTGACTCGGTTTAGCTGTCCCGAAACCACTTCCCGACTAGGGTCAATTTTGGGCTGTCACATCTCAAGTATTTAATTTTGGTTATAATGGCATGTATAGGTATATTGGCTAATGTTTGTAACACCCCTTACCCGTATCCAAGGCCGGAACAGAGTACAAGGCATTACCAGACTTAACAATACACATAGACGAAAACCGGCCATAAAATTTCATTTAATTCAAAAATTTTCGAACACATGCATAACAAACAAAGCTAACTATATCATCACATCAAAACATAGGACATGGCACGATTAATTAAACTTATAAACCATAATGGATAAGGACCACATCTCATGATTTTATATGATAACTCAATGCAGACTGATACGTATGGTCAAAATCATAATAAAAATACATATCACAAACCAACTTCCTATACATGCCACTCACTTGATATTTCTAATATTTGAATTAATTTTCCCAAAAATGATAGTTTGATAGTGTGATTTTGCCTCCGACGATCTCCAACCCCAAGCCGACCTGCCAATACTAAAGAAATGGAGAGGATGGGTAAGCTTTACGCTTAGTAAGTTCATATGAAAATAATAAGCAATTACTACCATGCTTTTCAATATAAAACACTATAATTGTACAATTACACATATTCAGATGTGCTGTTTTCTGAGTCCCGTGTTAAAAAATCATATCTCAAGTTACAAAACTCGAAATCCAATTCTGTAATTTTTTTGTGAAACTATACTCATATGTATACTTACTAATTCTTTTCTAGAATTTTTGGTTGGGCCATTTAGTACAGTTTATTAGTTAAAGTCTCCCCTGTTTCAGGGTATGACTACTCTGACCCCTATGCACTACAAACCGAATTTCTCCATGTACAGAATTCCAACGACCATGCCATTTGTTTCCCTTAAAATTAGATTCAATAAGGAATCCATGCATATAAGTTATGACTCTAAATAATTTTTGTACAATTTATGGTGAATTTCTAAAGTCAAAACAGGGGATCTCGAATTCATTCAGACCCTGTTTTACAAGAATTCAAATATCACACAATATAGAGTTCTTTTGCTTCCTCTATTTCTTTCATGTGAAAATAGACTCATTTAGCTCTATTTCCATAATTTTTTTTTAAATTTAATTCAACTTACACAATTTTTGGTAAATTTTCAAAGTCATGCACTGCTGCTGTCTAATACTGTTTTACTACTAAAGTTCACTTTTACACAATTTCACTTAATCCATTCCATTTTACCGAGGTTCGCTCAAATATTGAGCATATTACTCATAAATTCAAATAAACATATACTTGCACTTGTTCATCACATAATCACTTTCACATGTATTTTCATTTAATCGTTTTCCCGTTGAACTCATCGGAATAATAACAGATACACAATTGCCTGCACATTTTCCCCTTTCCACACTTGTAGTCGAAGCTATCTGGTACACATAGTAGCCTGCACTTAGTACTACACATGCGACCAACAGTCTGGTACACGTAGTAGCCTGCACTTAGTACTACACACGTGATCACAGTTTTCGGGTACGCATAGTAGCCTGCACTTAGTACTACACATGCGACCTCACAATAGATCATTCGTATCGTTTTTATTCCGAAGGTTCAATCGGGAAATTCCTCACTTTTCAACATTTTACTAAATTGTCCGTAATCAATTTAAATTCATAATTTACATCAAATAACCATTTGATAGGCAGCCACATTTCATATGATATCAAAATATAATAACATAAAAAGAATCGATAGATTATTTATGTACGAATTTACTCGAAGTGTCGATCTCACTATCCATAGTACCAATTGTCCATTCATAGTATAATAAGACACAACTCAAATATCAAATCAGCTTTTAAGAATTTATATAGCATATATCACATATTTCATATATCACTTGTCATGTGTCATCATTTTCTTGCATTTCATGTAACATTCTTTCATGTCATATTTCCACATCATAAACACCATTCCATCAACTTTCCCAATATATTAAATCATAAAATATATGCAATAATAGTAAGAAATATAATTCAAGCATAACATTGCATTATTATTATCATACGAACTTACCTCGATCCAGAAACAGTAATTTACCATTTTAGTCCATAACCTTATATTTTCCCGATTTAAGCCCGAATCTCGATTTCCTTCATCTATAATATCACATTTAGTCTAATAATTAGTCACACTATTCATACGAGTCCAAAAATCATATTTTTAAAAATTTTCATTTTGACCCCTAAACTTTTGCATATTTGCACTTTTGCCCCAAGGTTCGGAAATTAAACTTCATCCTATTTTCTTATGTTTTATGACATGCTGATCATTTTTCCCTTCTATGGAAACATCAAATTCTCACTCTAACATGTACTTATGACTATTAGGTATTTTTACCGATTAAACCTTTTTGCTCGTTTTCACTTAAAACCGAGTAGCACAAGTTGTCTAACATAATTTAAAACCTCATATTTTATCATAAAATACCAAAATACACAAATTTCACCTAGTATTTTTCCAAATATGAACCCTAGGTTGAATTATTGCTAGCATAAGCTAAATCAAGTTACCAGGACTCCAAAAACGTAAAAATCATTAAAAACGAGGCTAGAACAGACTTACAATCGAGCTTGGAAGCTTGGAAACCCTAGCCATGGAATCTCCCTTGGTATACACGTCCATGGTGAAGAATATGAGCAAAATTGGCTTTTAATTTTGTATTTTAATTCATTTTACCCCTAAATGACCAAAATGCCCTTACTACTAAACTTTCCAAAAATTCCATTCATGTCCAATATTTGTCCATAAACTTTGTAATTGGTCAAATTGTCATTTAAGACCTCCTAATTAATATTTCAAAGAAATTTCATACTAGAAACTTCTAGAATGCAAGTTTTGCAACTTATTCAATTTAGTCCCTAACTTCAAATTAAGCACTTTATGCATAGAATTTCTTCACGAAATTTTCACACAATCATGCAATCATATCATAGACCTGAAAATAATCATAAAATAATTATTTCTATCTCAGATTTGTGGTCACAAAACCACTATTCTGATTAGGCCCTAATTCGGGATATTACAATGTTTGCCATGTATTTTGGTTGTTGAGATGGCTATTTGACTTGGTTTATGTCTTAGCATTTTGTTGGTGTAATGGCATATTTTGGTTTATGTCTTAGCCTTAATATGGTTGATGTTTTGTTTGAGGTGTTTAAATATGCTTGTATATATGGCTTGTAACTTGCTAGAAATGTTGTTAATTTGTACTTTAATTTGAATAATTATATGATGAAAGTAAGTATAGTCATTTTGGCATGAAAAATGTGGTTGAAATATATGATTATTGATGCTAGTAATTGAATGGTATGTTTGGTACCAAAGGGTTTGTGTTTTTGGTAAGTGAATTTTATGGTATGTATTGATGCAAACTTAGTTAGAAATTAGTTAATCATTTTTTACGAAATTTATTACATGGTTATACATGTTTACATGTTATCATTTAAGGTGCCTATAGGCATATTGGTTGCATGTTATTATGCCACATGTATATACCTAGAACATGCATGATTTTGGTGCCTTATTATGGCTTGTATATATGTGAAATTTTGGTTGTAGGTACATGCTATGATGGGTGAGAAAAATTGCTTGTAAAATGGTCTATTCTTGTCCTCATAGGTAGAGACACGAGTGTGTGTCTCAGCTATGTGTGACACACAGCCAAGCGACACAGTGGTGTGTCCTCTGTGTAACACCCCGAACCCGAGACCATCACCGGTGTCGGACACGAGGGGTTAACAAGCCAAGTTCACATGTTTTGCCCACCAATTTGACATTTCCAGTCAGGCTGGAAAACTGCATCACTGTCGCCTTAAAAATCATATCTCGAGTTTCAAAACTCGGAAACTGGTTTCGTAAATTTTCCCTGAATTTAGACTCATATATCCATTCATGGATTTATTTCTAGAATTTTTGGTCGGGCAAATTGGTACAGTTTATTAGTTAAAGTCACCCATGTTACAGGGATCGACTGCTCTGACCTTCGCGCGTTATAACTTGAATATCTCTCTGTACAGGGCTTTAACACTGGTGTCGTTTGTTCCTAATGAAACTAGACTCAGAATGGAATCTGTACATATAAGGCATGACTCCTAATTCTTTCTGGATAATTTATAGTAAATTTTTAAAGTTGCGACAGGGGACCCAGAAACCGTTCTGGCCCTGTCTCACAATAGCCTTAATATCTCTTAACATGTAACTCCTATGACCATTTCGTTTCTCCCATATGAAAATAGACTCATCAAGGTTCATTTACATAGCTTATTCACTATTTAATACCATTCCTACAAATTTTGGTGATTTTTCACATTCACGTCACTGCGGCTGGCAGCATCTGTTTTAAGGTAGGTCTTACCTATTTGGTAGTCTCCATGAACCAACTAGTCTTGCCATACATAGGTTCATATATGATCATTTTAACCATGCCAATGGCTGATCATGTGACCAACATTCCCATTTCCAATCCATAGCCACATCATGACACCAAATATATACATACAAACCACAAATAGTCTAAGTTCATGCTTCCTTTTTGAGCCATTTTCGCATGGCCGTACATATATACATCACAACATATTTAACCAACAAGGGTAGTCCTATACATGCCATCTCAAGTTCAACCAAAATTTATACCAAAATGGAGGCTTGATAGTGTGGATGACTTCGACTTCAACGATCCCAAATCCGATTGCTTGAGCGAAATCTAGAAAACCGAGAGCCAAAGCAACGGGTAAGCATTTTTATGCTTAGTAAGTCTCAAGGAATATAATCAACTCTAATTACAGCAATACATTCACATAGCCAAATGCATCATTTCATTAATACACATTCTTACTTCACACTTCATCATTATATAATTTCACAAAGTATCAATCAATTCAATAACTGAAATTCATTAGTCGATTGAGCGAATGTTGCTCAAACATGTCGACTTTCCAATGCACATATAAATGTACCTCATTCTTTGGGCTTTTTGAGTGTACTCATTGAATTTATTACAGCAACCAACACTCACCTCCAGCCCAAGATTCTTCGGAATATAACCGGATATAACCATGTGCACAAATGCCTTCGGTCTTAGCCCGGATAGAATGTCTCGCATACGAATGCCTTCGGTCTTAGCCCGGATGTAGCCACTAGCACAATTGCCTTCGGTCTTAACCGGATATAATTTCCAGCATAATTGTCTTCGGATTTAGCCGGATATCATTCAATTTCCCATGAACACATACATCAATTATCATTGGACATACATAATTCATTTTCGTTACTAAGGCTCAAACGCAATTATAGTCACAAGCATATTCGCCTTCGGACTTAGCCCGGTAGAATTCAAATACTCATGCACACATAATCAATAATCAATACACATCCATACTTTATTTCACACAATTCAAGTAGGGTCACTTCTTGAGGACTTACCTCGGATGTTGTCGAACGGCTTTTTCGGCTATTCGATCACTTTCTCCTTCCCCTTGTCCAATTGTGGCCCTCTAAGCTCTTGAGCTAATTCAAACAAATTCAATTTATTAAAACCTCATTGTGCTAGCTTATGGCCGAATATGACAAGGAGTTTAAATGGTCATATGCCCACCCTTTAGCTTGAATACACAATGGTCATGCACATTTTATACTACATCAAGCAATTCAATACAATTTATTCGAGCATCAAGGAAATGCTAAGGCCTTCAATAGGCTACCCAAGGCCGAATATTCATGTACATATTGAGGCCAATTATGCACTTAATACCTCACAAAAACAGCATGCATTTTACTAGTTAATGCTTTGCATATTGTGGCTCAAAACTTATAATATAGCATCAAGCACTTATATGTGTGCTAGGCCGAATTGTGCTTGCAAATTTCACAATTATTCTTCAACATCTTCTTCTTTAAACAAACTTATTCATCACTTCCTTCATAACCAAAACATCATGTGCAAACATATATATACATATATGAGCATGGCCAATTTCAAGGTGTCCATAGCCATCCAAAACACAAATTTTAACTAACATGCAAGAAGCATGAACCATGCTCATGAATGCATCATGGCGAATATGACAATCATGCTCCTTTTCAACTTCAATCATGATAAAACAAAAGAAAGCTCAAAATCTTACTCAAGAGTAGACAATCCATCATTGCATGCATCATCATCAAGCTTCACACTTAGCATGCAATGGCTTTATCACCATAACAACTTTGGCCAAATACCATTTCCATGGCTTAACAAAGATTTGAGCCATGGCTAACATGCACATCAAGTTAGCAACCAAAACATGCATGAAACTCCTAACACAACCTCATACATACCTTAATCTTGATGCAAACTTAGCCAAATCTCCTTCTAGATCTCTTCCAAACCAAGCATGAAGCAAAAATCCTCCTTCTTCCTTAGTTTTGGCTCAAAGAAAGGATGAACAAAATTTTTTTCTTTCCTTCTCTACAACTCACGGCAATGGGGGGAGGGGGATACCTCACTCACACACATTTTTTTTTCATTCTTTTCTTACCCATACACCTTTGTTTATTATTTCTCCCTAATGCACCAACAAAACTTGTTTCATGACATGTTTTGCCCATCCTCTCTGCCATGGCCGCCACTTCATGTTGGGGGGGAATTTGACATGCAAATCCTTTATTTTTGCATGCATGAGCAACTAGTCATCACACATTTCCCCATCATACTTTCAAAGTTCACTACTAGGTCCTTTCTAGTGAAATTCGCATTTATAACATTAAATCGAAACATCAAAATGTCACACACAAATTAACACATATCATAGGCATCAAAATAAATTTTAAATTATTTTTATGCCTCGGTTTTGTGGTCCCGAAACCACATCCCGACTAGGGTCAATTTTGGGCTGTCACAACTCTCCCCCACTTAAGAAATTTTCATCCCCGAAAATCTTACCGGTAAATAGGTTTGGATATCGCTCTTTCATAGAGTTCTCGGTCTCCCAAGTAGCTTCTTCTATCCCGTGCTTGAGCCATAACACTTTCACCAATGAACCCGCTTGTTTCGCAACTCTTTCACTTCTCGTGATAGGATACGAATCGGTTCTTCCTCATAACTCATATTAGCTTGAATTTCAATTTCTGATGGACTAATCACGTGCGATGGATCGGATCTATAGCGTCGAAGCATCGAAACGTGAAAGACATCGTGAACCTTTTGAGTTCGGGGCAAAATCAAACGATATGCCACCGGACCGACTCACTCGGATATCTCATATGGCCCAATGAACCTCGGGCTCGGCTTGCCCTTACGGCGAATCGAGTATCTTTTTCCAAGGCGATACCTTGAGAAACACTTTATCACCCACCGATACTCGATATCCTTACGCTTGATTCGCATTTACTTACGGCGATCGGAGGCTATCTTCGACTTTCACGGATTACTTTCACTTTCTGCTCAGCATCTCTAATCAAATCCACCCAAAATCTTGTTTTCACCAAGCTCATCCAAAACAATGGTGTACGGCATTTACGACCGCACAAAGCCTCGTAGGGTGCCATCTTAATACTTGATTGAAAGTCGTTGTTATAAGCGAATTCAATCAACGGAAAATACCGCTCCCATGAACCACTAAACTCGAGGATGCAACATCTTAACATATCCTCAAGTATCTGAATTATCCGCTTCGGATTGACCATCGGTTTGGGGGTGAAAGGCGGTGCTGAAATGCAACTTGGTACCCAAAGCTTCTTGCAACTTTTTCCAAAATCGTGAGGTAAATCTCGGATCTCTATCCGACACGATGGAAATAGGCACCCGTGCAATCTCACAATCGAGAACGCATAATTCGCTAATTTGTCCATTGAAAATCCGTGCGTCGACGGGACAAAGTGAGCCGACTTAGTCAATCTAACAACCACGACCCAAACCGCATCCTTCTTACTTGGTCGACAATGGCGGTCCGGATACAAAGTCCATTGTGACTCGATCCCATTTCCACTCGGGTATCGTGATTGGTCAAGTAATCCCGATGGCACCGATGTTCCGCTTTCACTTGTTGACATATTAAACATCTCAAACAAAGTCGAGATGTCTCGCTTCATACCATGCCACCAAACCGACATTTCAAATCATTGTACATCTTCGTACTCCCCGGGTGGATTGCCATTCGGCTACAATGGGCTTCATTCAGAATTATCGAAATGAGTTCCGAATTCTTTGGAACACACAGACGACTTTTGAACCTCAAACAATCGTCATCGTCGATTTGAAATTCCGAGTCCTTGTTCGGAACACACTCAGCCCGTTTTGCAGCCAACTCGTCGTCGACTTTCTGAGCTTCTCGAATTTGATGTATCAATAGTGGTTTGGCTTTCAATTCAGCTACTAACACACTATCGGATTGGACAGACAAGTGCACGTTCATCGCTCAGTAGCGAATAATGATTTACGACTCAAGGCATCCGCAACCACATTCGCCTTTCCCGTGATAGTCAATGATCAGCTCATAATCCTTTAACAGCTCGAGCCAACGTCTTTGTCGCAGATTTAAGTCTCTTTGGGTCATCAGATATTTGAGACTCTTGTGATCCGAGTACACATGGCACCTTTCACCAAATAAGTAATGTCGCCATATCTTTAAGGCGAACACGATGGCGGCCAATTCGAGATCATGAGTCGGATAATTTTTCTCATGTGGCTTTAATTGCCTCGACGCATAGGCCACAACTCGACCCTCTTGCATCAATACACAACCTAATCCAAGTAGGGAGGCGCGCTATAGATGACAAACTCTTTGCTTGGACTCGGGTTGCACTAGAATTGGGGCTTCAATGATAAGTTTTCAGTTGATCGAAACTTTTTGACATTTCTCCGTCCATTCGAACTTAACATCCTTTTGGAGTAGCCGTCATCGGCGTGGCTATCGTTGAGAATCCTTTACAAATAGTCGGTAATAACCTAAGCCCCAAAAGCTCGAACCTCAAGAATATTTCTAGGAGGCTTCCAATTAAGTATGGCTGAAATTTTATTCGGTCGACTCAAATACCGATGCAGATACCACATGACCCAATAAGCTAACCTCTCTAACCGTAACTCACACTTGTGAACTTAGCATATAATTGCTTATCCCGTAAAATTTGCAGACTAACCGCAGTGTTCAAGATGTTCGGTCTCATTTCTTGAATAGACCAAGATGTCATCAATAAACACGACCACGAATCGATCCAAATATGGTCTAAAGATCCGATTCATCAAATCCATAAATACCGCAGGGCATTAGTGAGCCCAAACGGCATCACTAGGAACTCATAGTGACCATATCTCGCTCAAGGCGCCTTGGGCACGTCCAATCTCGGATTCGTAATTGATAATAGCAAGATCTCAAATCTATTTTCGAGAACACCGAGGCTCCCTTCAGTTGATCGAACAAGTCATCAATACGTGGCAACGGATACTTGTTCTTTATCGTCGCTTTATTATGCTGACGATAGTCGATGCACAGCCGCATGGTTCCATCCTTCTTCTTCACGAACAACACTGGCGCACCCCAAGGCGAAAAACTCGGGCGAGCAAAACCTCTATCCACCAATTCTTGCAACTGAGATTTCAACTCCTTTAATTTCGTTGGTGCCATACAATACGGAGCTATCGAAATTGGAGTGGTACCAGGTACCAATTCGATGCCAAATTCTATTTCCCGAACAGGTGGTAAACCCGACAATTCTTCGGGAAAACATCCGGTATTCACAAACCACGCACGCAGATTCGGGTTTCTTTTCCGATTCCTTGTCATCGAAAGCACGACGCAAGGTATGCTTCACACCCTTTTCTTACATATTTACGGGCCAACATCACGATATTACGGTGGCAACCCTTTAAGTCCGTAGACTCAACCCGAATTATTTCATTATTCGCAACCTCAAATCGATAGTCTTGCTCTTGCAATTTACAACCGCATCGTGCATGGTCAACCAATCCAAACCAAGAATAACGTCGAACTCATCGAACGGCAAAAGCATCAAGTCCGCCGAAAACAAGAACCTCGGAACACTAGGGGACTTTTCTTGCACACTTTGTTGACAAGCACGTAATGACCCAAGGGTTTGACACCAATTACAAACTCAAGAGACTCAATAGGCAAAGTCTTACGGATGCTAAGGTTTCACATATATATGAATGAGTAGAACCAGGGTCAATCAAAGCAATCACATTTGTATTGAAAAGAGTGAAAGTACCGGTAATGACATCCGAGAGGCAAGATCCTCACGCATGCCAGATGGCATAAGTCCTTGCGGAGCACGAGCCTCGTGTCCGATGGTAGCATCTCTAGATCCTCTCGACCGCCACCGACATTGCCCATATTTCTAGGTGGCCTACCTCGAGCGTTGGTAGCACCGGGTTTCCACTCTGACTCACATTCTGTTCAATCATCCTCGGGCAATCCTTCATAAAGTGGTCGGCCGATCCACACTTATAGCAGGAGCGATCACGAAACCAACAGCTCCCGAATGCCATTTGCCACAATGTGGACACTCCGCCCTCTCTCGGCGATCACTTCCACCATCGGCGATCAAGTGACTCGTGTGGTCACAGGGGTCGATCGCGTCCTCGCCTAGAAAAGCCCAAACGACTCTAGACCGCTCGCATCATCTCGAAATCTCTTCGATGCTTGTTGAAGAGACTTTCCGAGGACCTCTTTCGAATTCTCCGCCCCCACATCAGCTTTTTGTTTCTCCTTTCTAAGCTCTTCTACTTTACAAGCTCGCTCAACAAGTACTACGAACTCTCGTATCTCGAGAATGCCAACAAACATCCTTATATCATCATTCAGCCCATCCTCGAGCGTTTACACATAATAGCTTCGGACGAAATGCATTCTCGCAGCGTCGGCTAAGCCTCACAAACTTTCGTTCGTAGTCAGTAACGGACATAGAACCTTGCTTAAGATCAAGAAATTCCTCCGCTTTTGGTCGATGAATCTCGATCGATATACTTTTTTCGAACTCGGTTTGAAAGAATTCCCAAGTCACTTGCTCTCTAGGCACCACGAAGTCGAGTACTCCACCAATAGTAGGCGGACTCACGTAGCAAGGAGATGGTACACTTTAAGCACTCATCGGTGTACAGGATAGCTCATCGAGCACCGGATAGTGTTATCCAACCAAAATTCAGCTCGCTTCGGCATCATCATCATCCGTAGCCTTAAATTCAATGGCCCCATGTTTTCAATCCTATTGATCTGGGGCTTACTTGACCTTATTTGGTTAGTCACCGGAGGTATTGTAGGTGCGGGGTTGCATTTGTCGGGAATGGAGGTTGTGGAACAGTAGTGTTAGTTCGAATGTATTGATTAAACCATTCGCTCATCACACTATAAAAGGCTTGCCTAGCCTCGTCATTTGGATTGCTGGCCATAGGTTGAGAGTCCGCCGGCGCTGTCCCTTGCGCGGAGCAGCGCCACACTCTCCACACCATCAGCTATCGCTTCGGTTGGGATCGGGATCCATTGCTATAAACAAACACAAAGTCAAATTGTCGAAATCACCACACTATCGATTCATCATTTAATGGCATGTATAGCTAGACCCCAAACACATCACGGTAGTCCTAGAATCGACTAAACCGTGGCTCGATACCAATAAAATTGTAACACCCGAACCCGAGACCATCGCCGTGTCGGACACGAGGGTTAACAAGCCAAGTTCACATGTTTTGCCCACCAATTTGACATTTCCAGTCAGGCTGGAAAACTGCATCACTGTCGCCTTAAAAATCATATCTCGAGTTTCAAAACTCGGAAACTGGTTTCGTAAATTTTCCCTGAATTTAGACTCATATATCCATCCATGGATTTATTTCTAGAATTTTTCGTCGGGCCAATTGGTACAGTTTATTAGTTAAAGTTACCCATGTTACAGGGATCAACTGCTCTGACCTTTGCGCGTTATAACTTGAATATCTCTCTGTACAGGGCTTTAACACTGGTGTCGTTTGATCCTAATGAAACTAGACTCAGAATGGAATCTGTACATATAAGGCATGACTCCTAATTCTTTCTGGATAATTTATAGTAAATTTTTAAAGTTGCGACAGGGGACCCAGAAACCGTTCTGGCCCTGTCTCACAATAGCCTTAATATCTCTTAACATGTAACTCCTATGACCATTTCGTTTCTTCCATATGAAAATAAACTCATCAAGGTTCATTTACATAGCTTATTCACTATTTAATACCATTCCTACAAATTTTGGTGATTTTTCACATTCACGTCACTGCGGCTGGCAGCATCTGTTTTAAGGTAGGTCTTACCTATTTGGTAGTCTCCATGAACCAACTAGTCTTGCCATACATAGGTTCATATATGATCATTTTAACCATGCCAATGGCTGATCATGTGACCAACATTCCCATTTCCAATCCATAGCCACATCATGACACCAAATATATACATACAAACCACAAATAGTCTAAGTTCATGCTTCCTTTTTCGAGCCATTTTCGCATGGCCGTATATATATACATCACAACATATTTAACCAACAAGGGTAGTCCTATACATGCCATCTCAAGTTCAACCAAAATTTATACCAAAATGGAGGCTTGATAGTGTGGATGACTTCGACTTCAACGATCCCAAATCCGATTGCTTGAGCGAAATCTAGAAAACCGAGAGCCAAAGCAACGGGTAAGCATTTTATGCTTAGTAAGTCTCAAGGAATATAATCAACTCTAATTACAGCAATACATTCACATAGCCAAATGCATCATTTCATTAATACACATTCTTACTTCACACTTCATCATTATATAATTTCACAAAGTATCAATCAATTCAATAACTGAAATTCATTAGTCGATTGAGCGAATGTTGCTCAAACATGTCGACTTTCCAATGCACATATAAACGCACCTCATTCTTTGGGCTTTTGAGTGTACTCATTGAATTTATTACAGCAACCAACACTCACCTCCAGCCCAAGATTCTTGAATATAACCGGATATAACCATGTGCACAAATGCCTTCGGTCTTAGCCCGGATAGAATGTCTCGCACGAATGCCTTGGTCTTAGCCGGATGTAGCCACTAGCACAATTGCCTTCGGTCTTAACCCGGATATAATTTCCAGCATAATTGTCTTCGGATTTAGCCCGGATATCATTCAATTTCCCATGAACACATACATCAATTATCATTGGACATACATAATTCATTTTCAGTTACTAAGGCTCAAACGCAATTATAGTCACAAGCATATTCGCCTTCGGGACTTAGCCCGGGTAGAATTCAAATACTCATGCACACATAATCAATAATCAATACACATCCATACTTTATTTCACACAATTCAAGTAGGGTCACTTCTTGAGGACTTACCTCGGATGTTGTCGAACGGCTTTTTCGGCTATTCGATCACTTTCTCCTTCCCCTTGTCCAATTGTGGCCCTCTAAGCTCTTGAGCTAATTCAAACAAATTCAATTTATTAAAACCTCATTGTGCTAGCTTATGGCCGAATATGACAAGGAGTTTAAATGGTCATATGGCCACCCTTTAGCTTGAATACACAATGGTCATGCACATTTTATACTACATCAAGCAATTCAATACAATTTATTCGAGCATCAAGGAAATGCTAAGGCCTTCAATAGGCTACCCAAGGTCGAATATTCATGTACATATTGAGGCCAATTATGCACTTAATACCTCACAAAACAGCATGCATTTTACTAGTTAATGCTTTGCATATTGTGGCTCAAAACTTATAATATAGCATCAAGCACTTATATGTGTGCTAGGCAATTGTGCTTGCAAATTTCACAATTATTCTTCAACATCTTCTTCTTTAAACAAACTTATTCATCACTTCCTTCATAACCAAAACATCATGTGCAAACATATATATACATATATGAGCATGGCGAATTTCAAGGTGTCCATAGCCATCCAAAACACAAATTTTAACTAACATGCAAGAAGCATGAACCATGCTCATGAATGCATCATGGCGAATATGACAATCATGCTCCTTTTCAACTTCAATCATGATAAAACAAAAGAAAGCTCAAAATCTTACTCAAGAGTAGACAATCCATCATTGCATGCATCATCATCAAGCTTCACACTTAGCATGCAATGGCTTTATCACCATAACAACTTTGGCCAAATACCATTTCCATGGCTTAACAAAGATTTGAGCCATGGCTAACATGCACATCAAGTTAGCAACCAAAACATGCATGAAACTCCTAACACAACCTCATACATACCTTAATCTTGATGCAAACTTAGCCAAATCTCCTTCTAGATCTCTTCCAAACCAAGCATGAAGCAAAAATCCTCCTTCTTCCTTAGTTTTGGCTCAAAGAAAGGATGAACAAAATTTTTTTCTTTCCTTCTCTACAACTCACGGCAATGGGGGATACCTCACTCACACACATTTTTTTTTCATTCTTTTCTTACCCATACACCTTTGTTTATTATTTCTCCCTAATGCACCAACAAAACATGTTTCATGACATGTTTTGCCCATCCTCTCTTGCCATGGCGGCCACTTCATGTTGGGGGAATTTGACATGCAAATCCCTTATTTTTGCATGCATGAGCAACTAGTCATCACACATTTCCCCATCATACTTTCAAAGTTCACTACTAGGTCCTTTCTAGTGAAATTCGCATTTATAACATTAAATCGAAACATCAAAAAAGTCACACACAAATTAACACATATCATAGGCATCAAAATAAATTTTAAATTATTTTTATGCCTCAGTTTTGTGGTCCCGAAACCACATCCCGACTAGGGTCAATTTTGGGCTGTCACACTCTGTAACTTTCAAAGGGTTGCAAGTTAGGCTATTAAACGGCCTAGCACACGGCTTGGCACAAGGTCGTGTGAGGTTATTTCGAAGGGTACACGGGCGTGTGGCTTGGTCGTGTGAGCCAAGTCTATTAGTTACATGGGCACAGACACAAGCTAGGACACGACCGTGTGTCTCTACTTCAAATTCCCACACAGCCTAGCCACACGGCTATGTGATCCCTACAGTGTTGAAAATTAATTTTCACTATTTTCTGAAAAATTCTTTGAGTTTCTGACTTAGTCCCGACTTGTTTCTAACGTGTTTCTAGGGCCTCGAAGGCTCATATAAGGGATAATATGTATGATTTAGATTGGTTTTAATATGATTATTGATATCATTCGTAATGGTTGAATTTTTTGTTCGTTTGATTTGAAAACTTTGGTAATGCTCTGTAACCCTTTTTCGACGACAGATATGGGTTAGGGGTGTTACACAGAAAGTAACAAAAGCTAGATAAATAAAAACCCAAACATCAACTCCTATTGATAATGAAGAAAACTATTGAGCCCATATTAAACCAGTCATGTAGTTTATAACAAAGAAAGAAAACTCGAGACACCTAATACCTAAACTTCTATTTGTAAAGGTGATGGTAATGAGAGATGAAAAACGACGAAGAAGCAGGAACCCTTAAAACCTTAAATGTAAAGAATTTCGATTTCCTAGATAGAAAAAGCATGCAAAAATAGAAAAATCACATAATTAATGTATATTTTAAAACCCCAAGAAAATATTTTTTCATGCACAAAGTAAAGAAAATTCAAAACTACTAGTAATTAATGCGTATGAATAGCACTATTTCAATGCAAGAAGAGGGTTCATGCAAAGAAACACATATTTAGAAAGAAAAGTTAAAAAAAGAACAAAATTACCTGAGGTGAAAAATGACATTTCACTGAACCACGAGACCATCGATCCCTGAAAACACTCTCACCACAAAATTGACGCAGCTCCCACCGCAAGATTTGATGCAATGTCCACATCCACGTTAATTCCACCGTACGGCCCTCAGATTTGATGCCCCCCGACTATGAGGAAACACTCAATTGGGAAAAACAAAGCCACCACCACTGCCCAATTAGTAAAACAAAGAATAAAGCAGACTCTCAACCTAAAAAAACAAGAACAGAAATCGCACCAATCTTGGAGAAAAAAAAACTACTAGGTAACATTCGCTTCTACCAGAAAACTACTAACACATACATCTACTTGTCATACATAGGGTAGTTTATGGTTGCTCCATTCAATTTCTCACTGAAATAAGCAATAGGAGTCCTTCTTACATCAAAACAACTCCAATACCTATTTTTGAGGCATCACATTTAATTTCAAAGGTTTTAGTAAAATTGGGTAAAGCTAGCAAAAGAGTATTGGTATTTTTCTTTAACAAAATTAAAAACCTTTTCTTATTTATCAGCCCATTTGAACTCCACATTCTTTTTAACAATTTTAATCAAGGGTGTGGCTAAGCTACTAAAATCTTTCACAAACCTTTGGTAGAAGCTAGCCAAACCATGGAAACTTGTAACATTACTTACACTTGTAGGCCTCGACCAATCTTGGATGGCCTTTACCTTTTCTTCATCCACCTTGATCCCTTTGGAGCTAACTATTAAACCAAGAAATATGTACTTATATGTATAGAAGGAACACTTTTTGAATTTAGGAAACAATTTTTCCTTTCTTACAACCTTTAAAAGAAGTTTTAGATGCTCAAGATGCTCATCTATACTCTTGATATAGATTAAAATGTCATCAAAATATACAACAAAAAACTTACCAATAAAAGCTAGTAAAACATGGTTCATCAATCTCATAAAGGTACTCAATGTGCTGTTAAACTAAACAACATCACTAACCATTCATAGAAACCATGTTTTGTTTTGAAGACAGTTTTCCACTTATCACTTTCTCTCATCCGAATTTGGTGATATCTACTTTTAAGATCGATCTTAGTAAAAACACATGAACCATGCAAGTCATCTAATCTAGGAATTGGATGTTTATGATTTATAATGATTTTATTGATGGCTCAGCTATCCACACACATTCTCCATATTCCATTCTTCTTTGGAACAAGCAAGACTGGAACTGCACAAGGACTTAGGCTTTCATACACTTACCTTTTCTCCATGAGCTCTCCGATTTGTCTTTGTAATTCTTTTGTTTCCTCTAAATTACTCTTATAAGCAATGCAATTTGGAATTGCGGATCCAAGAATGAAATTAATTTGGTGTTCTCCCTTAAGTGTTGGCAACTAATTAGGCACCTCATAGAGAAAGACATCTTTAAAATCCTGCAACAGAGAAACAACATAACTAGGCATGGAATCATTAAGTTTGTTAGTACTAAAACAAGTCTCCTTGTACAAAAGTACAAGCAAAGGCTAATTTGCCACCAAGGCTCTTTTGATCTCTTTCCCCTTTGCAAAGAAGTTCAATTTGTCCCTCTCTTTTCTTTTATCTCAACAACCTTTTTTTCTCTTTTTCATTTTCTCCTTCTTTTTCCTTTTCCTTTCTTTTCTCTTTCTTTTTCGTGTCTCTCAAACTCTTTTATTTTTTTATCCTCACTCTATTTCTTTAACCTTGTTTGATCTCCATATATTTTTTTTGGAGTTAAAGACACCAGAGTGATAGTCTTCTTATGGAATTCGAAAGAATATCGGTTAGAATGACCATCATAAATGGCACGTCAATCAAATTGTCACGGCCTTCCCAAGAGGATGCGTCTGGCTTGTATGGGCACCACATCGCATACAATCTGAACTTTGTATTTTTCTGATGAAGAACATAACCATTACTTGCTTGGCAACCTTAACTTCTCCGCAACTGTTCAACCACTAAAGCTTGTATGGTTGGGGATATTTCAATGTCAGCAAGCTCAATTTCTCTACCATGATAGTGCTCACTATGTTGGTATAGCTTCCCTCTTCAATTATCAAGCTGCAAACCTTCTTGTTTGTAACGCCCCCAATCCCAAAAACACTGTTAAAATTATTTTTCATGTGTTGTGGCATGGAGGTATATCTGCCTTAGTGGTTTAGTGCTCTGGGAATGTCTGGGAAGTCATGGGTTCAAGCCTTGGCTTGAGAAAATGTTTTCTTTCTAAGGTTAAACCCCTACCCTTGGTCAGTGTGGTTATATGTGGAACTTGTTTAAAGCATGACAAAGTGAGCATGCTAGCCTAGTGGTAAGGGGCGTGTTACTGCAGCTAGGAGACTTTTGTTCGAGTCCTACTGCATGCAAAAGGTGTTTATTTTGCTGTTATGTCGTGTAAGTGATTGAATGGTGGTGGGAGTCTAATTTAATAGTCGGTTGGAGTGTTTGAGGGAGAGTGGTGTGTGTGGCCGAATTTTAGGAGGAGTTTGAATGGGATTTAAACTGGTCAGTTGTGGGATTTGTGGAGTGATTTTGGGAGAAAATTTAGGGTGGTTGAGGGGTGTGTGAGTAGTGTGCTGACTATGGGAACTCCTTGATACCAATTCGGTCTTTGGCATTGATTTTTGAAATTATCTGGTTTTCCTCTCTTCTCATTTCAGCTGCTAGGTTGTTTTTGGAGCTTTTCTTTTGTTGTTCTCTGTTTGTGCCGATTAGGCAATTCTTTTCTCTCCATTCGGTGTCAAATTATTTCTGCTTCACTTTCCTTTTAACTTTGCCGAGCACTCTCCTTCTCTTTTCTATTTCTCTGATTATTTTCCTTTTCACATGGCTACCTAGACGACCACCCATCCCATCTCTTTCTTTTTGCTTCTAGTGGTGGCGAGTGCTCACTGATCTTTTGGGCTTGAGCGCTCAGTTCTTCTACTCTCCATCAATTATTCTCTGTTGGTCGAATACTGGTAGGGAATCCCTATCTTCCTTTTGTTGTTTCCCTTTAAGATTTCCCTTTCTGAACATCATTGTTTTATCTCTTTCTTTATACCGAGTACCCCTCCTTCTTCTATTTACTCTTTCAAATAAATTCTCATTTTTTATTTAGAGAACATTACGGTACTGATTTGCATTCGACCCTATCATTGTGGTAAGTGGTATAGATTTGTTGTAAAGATTCTTAGGTTTCTTTATAAAAGGAGATATCGGCGGTATGAAAATACAGTGGAGATTGTATTATATTTCATATTTAGGTGTATTAACAAAAAGGGGTTATGGTTTCTGCAGCTGGCGATTGAGGTTGTTTTGGCACGTCTCCAAAAAGCCAAGGTGTAACAACCCCTTACCCGAGACCGTCACCGGAGTTGAGCACAAGGCATTAACAGACTTAATTTATCACTTAAACAATTTCAAACAATTTACTTCCTTTCATACTCAGTAACTGTCATGTTGCCTTGTTTCAACTTGAGAAACTCTTTACGCTTCTGTTCAACAAATCTTTCACTGATGTATTTCTTCCGAAATTCTTCTTGAAAGAACTCCCAAGTCACTTTCTCTTTCGATACCACTGGAATCAATGTCTTCCACCAATAATAGGCTGAATCTCTCAACAAGGATATAGTACATTTCAAGCACTCTTCAGGTGTACAAGACAATTCATCAAATACCCGAATAGAATTCTCAAGCCAAAATTCTACTTTCTCGGCATCATCATCAAAATTTTCCCTGAATTCTTCAGCCCCTTGCTTGCAAATTCTGTCAATTAGAGTTCTAAGAAATTTCATTAGATCCATATCTTGAGGCATCGGGGGTACAGGTTGAGGAATCAGGGGAGGTGGGGGAGGTTGTTGAGCATTCGGATTCGTACGAACGAACTCAATGTACCATGCATTCACTATCTGGAGAAAGGCTTCTCGAGCCCCTTCTCCTCCTCCTTGACCAATAGTAGGAGGTCGATTTTCAGTCGGCACCGCCCCTTCAGCAGGAGCTAGCGCATTGCTCTCTACATCATCAGCCACAGCTGGATCGAGATCCATTTACTATATAAAAAAATCATTTTAAAGGTCAGGAGTCGTCACACTATCACAATATATATATGTGGCATGTATAGCAAAACCCGTACATACGCCACGTTAGTCCGAGAATCGACTAAACTGTAGCTCTGATACCACCAAATGTAACACCCCTTACCTGAGACTGTTGCCAGAGTCGAGCACGAGGCTTTAACAGATTTAATTTATCACTTAAACAATTTCAAACAATTTATTTCACCTTTCGTAATAAACTGCCGATCTACGTCACAGTCGCTAAAAAATTCATATCTCGATTTAAAAAACTCAAAATTCAAATCTATAAACTTTTCCTCAAAATAGACTCATATACCTATTTACTAATAATTTTCCAGAATTTTTGGTTAGGCCAATTAGTGCAGTTTATTAGTTAAAGTTTCCCCTATTTTAGTGTTCGACCGCTCTGACCTCTGTTCACTACGAATCACTTTTCTCTCTGTATAGAATTCAAATGACTATTTCGTTTGTTTATATTAAAAGTATACTAAAAAAGGAATCTATACATGTAAAGTATGACTCCTATTTATTTTTTTACAATGTTTAGTGAATTTCTAAATTCAGAACAGGGGATTCAGAAATTACTCTGACTCTATTCCACCAAAACTTAAATATCTCATGAAATACAACTCATTTACTTGTTTTGTTTCTTTCATATGAAAGTAGACTTAATAAGATTCAACTTCATATTTTATTCACTATCTAATTCTGTCTCTACTATTTTTAGTGATTTTTCAAGCTCACATTATTGCTGCTGTATGATACTATTTTATAGCAAATTTCACCTTTTTATCAATTTCCATTGAATAAATAGCACATTAAGCATACATAACACCAAGTATGATTTTTGATTAGCCATTCCAATGGCTAATCATTACCAAGCATTTTCTTACCACTCAATAGCCATATCATAAAATTATATACACAAAATAATTATAATGCTATACATGCCATACTCAAAATATACAAGCCACTATACCAAAATGGTCCACGGATAGTGTGAGCGAGCCTCCGACCGTTCCCGGTTTCCGAACTAGCTTGTCAAAACTACAAAGAATGGAAAGGAGGGAGTAAGCATAAATGCTTAGTAAGTTCACATGCAAATAGCAAGTAACATAATCATGCAATCCAACATAAAACATCATTTGCATAAATATCACCAAGACATTCATGTTACATTTGCATTTAATATCTTACCACGATTTCATCATATCAAGTTCTCAACACAAGGGTTTAAGCACATACCTATCAAATTTTCCCATTCACCACACTTATCAACATGTCACCTTCGTTTTAAGTATTCTCATTACTCACTTAAGATTCTCCCATTGAAGACATCGGAATATAATTCGAATACACGGATTGCATGCACATAAGTGCCATACCAGCAGCTAGACAAACTCAATAGCCTGCGAAAATTATGCAGCCAAGCTACAATGTAAACTGCCCATAAGCGAACTCGGACTCAACTCAACGAGCTCAGGCGTTCGCATCCATAAGTGAACTTGGACTCAACTCAACGAGTTCGGAATTCAAATATCCTAGTGACATGTCACTTGTATTCTAATCTATTCCCAAGGTTCAAATGAGATTTTTCACGATCACACATCTTTGCCGTCTTCCACATAATTTGCTAATACTTGGTAGCATTTCATATTTATTAAGTAGCTCACATAATTTGCATATTACTCAATAATAACCACAAAGCATAATATTTCATGATAATAATCATCATATCATATAAATATCATTAAATTACTTAAAATGACAATTATGTTACCACATTTACACATGAACTTACCTCGGTATAAAATGTTAGAAATCGAGCCTATTCCTCGTAAACTTTATTTTTGTAACACCCCAAACCTGAGACCATCGCCAATGTCGGACACGAGGGGTTAACGAGACAAATCCTCTTTAAGTACCGACCATTTTGGCATTTCTGGACAGGCTGGAAAACTGCGTCACCGTCGCCTTAAAAATCATATCATACATGACACAAATTATGGCCACCTTATCAAAATTTGAGTTTCTAAGACTCGTGGCTATAGGTTCTAGCATCCCACTCGACGACCACATAGGCCATTTTCACATGGCTTAAAGTTTACAACCCACAATTCGACAAAATATAATAGCCTATACATGCCAAATGTTCTTCAACAACAAAAACAATACCACAAGATTTCAGCGGTGTGATGACTTCAACGACGGTTCCGAAACGCACGCAACAATCGAGTCCAAGAGACCTAAAATGGGTGACAAGAAAACACCGAGTGAGTTTACAACTCAAGAAGTCATAAGCATTCATCAATCCACCGATAAAGTTACTACTACATGTACAACAAATGAGGCTAGGTACTCGTACATATCGAATCTATACCATAATACCTCGGACCTTTCGGTCCAATCTCGCACCAATTCATACATCCACATTTCATATTCTACACAACAAGATAATCGAAGCATTTTTACACATTAACTCATTTTCCAAAGACAACCATACAATTTCAATCATCACATAGATTTAAGGCTTACCAAATTCAACCCCAAGCATGAGCGTATTCTCTATTCGTCATGAGCTCGAGGTACTTACCCGATCCATTGTCCATACTCAATTCAATGGAGACACACCTCCATATATATAGAGTACGCACACACAAGCTTTACTACTCGATTTCGCACACTTAGTGCCACGTAATTTAAGCCCTTTTACACAAGTGCCATACCCTCCTAGCTCGCACACCCAAAGGTCAGTATTTTTCCAACTTGCACACTTAGTGCCATATATTTCCAAAGACGCACACTTAGTGCCAATCTCGTCACCATACACACGTATTGCCCAGACACATAGTGCCGAAAGCAAACTTTCTACACATTCCACTATTTCTTTTACATTCAACAATTATCCTCATTCCATACACATACAATTTCATTTATACATATATATATAGCATTCCATTAAACACAATTGCATAGATTTTCCAATCATTTAAGCAATATCAAACATATGTGCTTAATGACTTACCTCGTGTTGGGTAAAATAGTTCCAAGTCGGCTACTCGATGACCTTCGTCTTTCCCTTGCTTGATTCTCCTTCTTTAACTCCTTGAGCTTAATCAATAAATCACTAGTTTAACCATCTTGCTAAACATTCATAATTCAACTACACATGCATATGTATGCTTGTATATTCGGCAACCATTCTTACTAATCGCCCATTTGGTCGATTATACACCTAACCGAATATGCACCAAAACTTGATTCAACATTACCTACATACTCACTTTAATGGCGAATATATATATATATGTACAATGTCAACTAACATCTTTTAATCACCTAATTTCATCTCATGAACATTTAATCAAATTTTCCCAATCTAGCATATATTTTCACATCCATTTGTAACATCATGTACAAACACATATACACATTTATCAAAACACAAATTTTTACCTATCATGCAACAAGCATAAATCGCACTTATGAGCATGCCATGGCGAATACATCCCACACCATCCCCTTTCAATTTTTGGTCATGGTTAAACAAAGAAAACTCCATGTCTTACTCAAGAATGCTAAAAGAAATTTCAAGAGTAGTCAATCCATCATTACATGTATCATCAACAAGCTTCACATTTAGCATGCAATGGCTTTAACACAATATCAACCTTGGCCAAATACCATTTCCATGGCATAACAAGGATTTGAACCATGGGCTAACATGAACATCAAGTTAGCAACTAAAACATGCATGAATCTCATGACACAACCTCAAACATACCTTAATCTTGACACAAGTATGACCAAATCTCCTTCTAGTTCTCTTCTAAACCAAGCATGAAGCAAAAATCCTCCTTTTTCCCTTAGTATTTTCAGCCAAGATTTGAGAATGGATGAACAAATTTTTTCCTTTCTTTTCCTCTACTCACGGCAACAAAAGGGGGCATCCATGCTCATTTTTTTCATTTCTTTATTTTTTCTACATAATCCACTAACTAAACATGTTGGAAACATGTTCCCTTGCCCATATTCTTGTCATGGCGGCCACTCTTCCCTTTTTTTTGGGCAAATTGACATGCAAAACCACTCTTTTGCATGCATGTACTATTAGACCATTGTAAGATTAGCCTATCACCTTTCAACAATGTTTCATACAAGTCCATTTTAATAAATTCACATAGAAATGATCAAATTAATGCATGAAACTTTCACACATGCATTTACTAACATCATAAACATAGAATATAACTTTTAATTACTTATAAGACTCGGTTTATTGGTCCCGAAACCACTTTTCGACTAGGGTCAAATTAGGGATGTCACAACTCTCCCCCACTTACGAAATTTTCGTCCCCGAAAATCTTACCGGTAAATAGGTTTGGGTATCGCTCTTTCATAGAGTCCTCGAGTTCCCAAGTGGCTTCTTCAATTCGTGTTTATGCCACAACACCTTCACTAATGGGATTTTCTTATTGCGCAACTCTTTTACTTCACGCATCGAATGCGAATCGGTTCCTCTTCATAGCTCAAATTAGGTGAATCTCAATCTCGATTTGAGCGATTACGTGCGATGGATCAGACCTATATCGTCGAAGCATTGAGACATGGAAAACATTGTGGATACTTTCAAGCTCAGGGGGTAAAATTAATCGGTACGCTACTAGTCCAACTCGTTCGGATACTTCATACGGACCGATGAACCTCGGACTCAATTTTCACTTACGGCCAAATCTAAGCACCTTCTTCTAAGGTGAAACTTTGAGAAAGACCTTGTCTCCAACCTGATATTCAATATCTTTTCTTTTCAAATCCGCATACGACTTTTGGCGATCCGAGCGACTTTCAAACTTTCACGAATTACGAACTCTTTGCTCGGCATCCTTAACCAAATCAACCTCAAGAATTTACCTTCACTAAGTTCACCCCGAATAATGGGTGCGGCATTTACGATCGTATAAAGCCTCGTAAGGCGCCATCTTAATACTTGATTGAAAGCTATTGTTGTAGCGAATTCAATCAAAGGCGATACCGCTCCCATGAACCACTAAACTCAAGGATACAACATCTCAACATATCCTCGAGTATTTGAATTATCCGTTCGGATTGACCATCGGTTTGGGGGTGAAAGGCGGTCTTGAAATGCAACTTGGTACCCAAAGCTTCTTGCAACTTCTTCCAAAATCGCGAGATAAATCTCGGATCTCTATCCCACACGATGGAAATAGGCACCCGTGTAATCTCACAACTGAAAGCGTACAATTGGCTAGTTTGTCCATTGAAAAATCCTTACGTCACGGGATAAAGTGAGCCGACTTAGTCGGTCTATCGACAACGACCCAAATCGCATCCTTCTTACTCACGACAATGGCGGTCCGGATAGAAAGTCCATTGTGACTCGATCCCATTTCCACTCGGGTATCGTGATCTATGAAGTAATCTCAAGGCACTTGATGTTCCGCTTTCACTTGTTGACATATTAAACATCTCAAACAAAATCGAGATGTCTCGTTTCATACCATGCCACCAAAACCGACGTTTCAAATCGTTGTACATCTTCGTACTCCCCGGGTGGATTGCCATTCGGCTACAATGGGCTTCGTTCAAAATTATTGGAATAAGTTCCGAATTCTTTGGAACACACAGACGACTTCTGAACCTCAAACAATCGTCATCATCGATTTGAAATTTCGAGTCCTTGTTCGGAACACACTCATCCCGTTTTGCAACCAACTCATCGTTGACTTTCTGAGCTTCACGAATTTGACGTATCAATAATGGTTTGGCTTTCAATTCAGCTACTAACACATTGTCGGGTAGGATAGACAAGTGTACATTCATCGCTCGCAAAGCAAACAGTGATTTCCGGCTTAAGGCATCCGCAACCACATTAGCCCTTCCCGGGTGATAATCAATGACGAGCTCATAATCTTTTAACAACTCGAGCCATCACCTTTGTCGCAGATTTAAGTCTCTTTGGGTCATCAAATATTTGAGACTTTTGTGATCCGAATACACATGGCACTTCTCACCAAATAAGTAATGTCGCCATATCTTTAAGGCGAATCGATGGCGACCAATTCGAGATCATGGGTGGGATAATTTTTCTCATGTGGCTTTAATTGCCTCGACGCGCATAGGCCACAACTCGCCCTTCTTGCATCAATCGCAACCCAACCCAAGTAGGGATGCGTCACTATAAATGACAAACTCTTTGCCCGATTCGGGTTGCACTAGAATTGGGGCTTGATCAAATAAGCTTTCATTGATCGAAACTTTTCGACATTTCTCCGTCTATTCGAACTTAACATCCTTTTGGAGTAACCGTCATTGGCGTGGCTATTGTCGAGAAACCTTTACAAATCGTCGGTAATAACCGCAAGCCCCAAAAGCTCCTAACTTTGGTAACATTCCTTGGTGGTTTCCAATCGACTATGGCGAAATTTTGTTCGGGTCCACCACGACACCGTCACGGACACCACGTGCCCCAAAAGCTAACCTCTTTCAACCAAAATTCACATTTCTTGAACTTTGCGTATAACTCGCTTATCTCGTAAGATTTGCAACACTAGCCTCGGTGTTCAAGATGTTCGGTTTCATCTCTCGAATAGACCAAAATGTCATCGATAAATACAACTACGAACCGATCTAAGTATGGCCTGAAAATTCTATTCATTAAATCCATAAACACCGCAGGGCATTAGTGAGCCCAAACGGCATCACCAAGAATTAAGTAGTGACCGTACCTCGTTCTAAAAGCGGTTTTGGGTATGTCCGATTCTCGGACCTCAACCGATAGTACCCGACCTCAAATCTATCTTTGAAAACACCGAGGCTCCCTTTAATTGATCAAACAAATCGTCAATTCGTGGCAATGGATATTTATTCTTTATCGTCACTTTATTGAGTTGACGATAGTCGATGCACAACCTCATGGTTCCGTCCTTCTTCTTCACAAACAATATAGGTGCGCCCCATGGAGAAAAACTCGGTCGAGCGAAACCTCTATCCGTCAATTCTTGCAATTGAACCTTCAATTCCTTTAATTCCGTTAATGCCATACGATGCGGGGCTATTGAAATCGACGTAGTACCCGGTACAACCGATGCCGAATTCCACTTCTCGAACCGGTGGCAATCCTGGTAACTCCTCAGGAAAAACATCTGAATACTCACAAACCACTGGTACCGATTCGAGTTTCCTTTCCGTCTCTTTACTTCCAAACACATACGCAAGGTATGTTTCACACCCCTTTTTCACATACCTCCGAGCGGTCATAGAAGATATTATCGTGGCGCTCCTTTTAAATCGATGAACTCGACTCGGACTACCTCATTATTTGCACTCCTCAAATCAATGGTTTTCCTTTTGCGATCCACCAACGCATCATGTACGGTCACCAATCCATACCAAGAATAACATCGAATTCATGAAATGGTAGAAGCATCGGATCGGTAGGAAACAGATTCTCGAATTATTCGGGGCATCTCTTGAACACTTTATCAACAAGCACGTATTGACCCAAAGGGTTTGACACTCGAATTACGAACTTAGTAGACTCAACGGTGAGTCTTCTTTGGATGCTAAGGTTTCACATACATATGAGTGAGTAGAGCCGGGTCAATCAATGCAATCACAATAGTATTAAAGAGAGTAAAAGTACCGGTGATAACGTCGGGGAGGATGCCTCCTCTCGTGCGCGGATGGCATATGCTCTAGCAGAGCACGGGTCTCGGATCGGACGGCCGTATTAGAGGCTCCTCTCGATTACCACCCCTACCTCCGGATATTCTCGGGGCCTACCTCCACCGTCGTTCCACTAGGTCTTGCACCTTGCGTCTTATTCCTCTCATCTAGCTCCGTGCAATCTCTAATGAAGTGGTCCTTGAACCGCATCCATAATAGGCCCTATTAATGGACTTACCCCAACATTCACCTAGGTGTCGTCTTCCACATTGGGGGCATTCAGGTCTCTCTTGACGATTATTGCCCACACTAGCTCTGAAGTAGCTCGGAGTCCGTCAATGGTCGGGCTACAATGGAAATTCCATGATCGTCCTCGACTTCTTGGTGTCCTCCCTAAACCTCTTTACAGTAGAGAACGGAGCTTTACTCATCGATCTTTTACGGTAATCTCTTGCTTCAAATTCAGCCTTCTTCTTCTCCTTCTCAAGTTCTTCCGCCTTGCGTGCTCGTTCGACTAGTGTCACGAACTCCTTTATCTCCAAAATTCCCACTAGTAACTTTAACTCTTCATTCAATCCTTCTTCAAATCTTTTGCACATCGCAACCTCATCACCACACACTCCGAGCATACCGACTAAGTCTTACGAACTCATGTTCATATTCGAACCACGGTCATCCGGCCTTGCTTGAGTTCCAAAAATTCCTTACGCTTCGATCGATAAACCGTTGACTAATGTATTTCTTTCAAAATTGGATTGAAAGAAATCCCAAGTAACTCGTTCATTTGGGACTATGGAAATTAAAGTCCTCCACCAATAGTAAGTGAGTCTCATAACAAGGATATAGCACACTTAAGACATTCATCGGTGTGCATGACAATTCATCTAACACTCTAATGGTGTTATCGAGCGAACTTGGCCTTTTCGGCATCATCAAGAACTATGGCCTTGAACTCCTCGGCCCGCTTCCTAATCAAGTCCACGGTGGTTTACTCACCTCACAGGGATCAATAACTGGAAGCATTGCGGGCTCTTGGGGTGGAGTATTTAAATTCGGGAATGGTTGGACAGCCGGGTTGGTTCGGGCATATTACGCGACCCACTCATTCATCATAGTGAAGAAGGCTTGTTTCGCCCTTCCTTTTGATTATTCATGGATGATTGAGGCTCAACAGGCGGTGTCCCTTGCGCGGAGCAGCCGCTACACTTTCAACGTCATCCGCCAAGGGTCTCTCGACCGGGTTCCATTTACTAATCAAAACAAAAATTTCAACCGTCAAGTCATCACATTTTTAAGCACTAACAATTTGGCATGTATAGCTAGACTCACACGCTATGGTAGTCCTAGAATCGACTAAACCATAGCTCCGATACCAATTAAATTGTAACACCCCAAACCCGAGACCATCGCGGTTATCGGACACGAGGGTTAACGAGACAAATCCTCTTTAAGTACCGACCATTTTGGCATTTCGGGCAGTTGGAAAAGCTGCGTCACCGTCGCCTTAAAAATCATATCATACATGACACAAATTATGGCCACCTTATCAAAATTTGAGTTTCTAAGACTCGTGGCTATAGGTTCTAGCATCCCACTCGGCGACCACATAGGCCATTTTCACATGGCTTAAAGTTTACAACCCACAATTCGACAAAATATAATAGCCTATACATGCCAAATGTTCTTCAACAACAAAAACAATACCACAAGATTTCAGCGGGTGTGATGACTTCAACGACGGTTCCGAAACGCACGCAACAATACGAGTCCAAGAGACCTAAAATGGGTGACAAGAAAACACCGAGTGAGTTTACAACTCGAGAAGTCATAAGCATTCATCAATCCACGATAAAGTTACTACTACATGTACAACAAATGAGGCTAGGTACTCGTACATATCGAATCTATACCATAATACCTCGGACCTTTCGGTCCAATCTCGTACCAATTCATACATCCACATTTCATATTCTACACAACAAGATAATCAAGCATTTTACACATTAACTCATTTTCCAGCACAACCATACAATTTCAATCATCACATAGATTTAAGGCTTACCAAATTCAACCCTAAGCATGAGCGTATTCTCTATTCGTCATGAGCTCGAGGTACTTACCCGATCCATTGTCCATACTCAATTCAATGGAGACACACCTCCATATATATAGAGTACGCACACACGGTGCTTACTACTCGATTTCGCACACTTAGTGCCACGTAATTTAAGCCCGCACACACAAGCCATACCCTCCTAGCTCGCACACCCAAAGGTCAGTATTTTTCCAGCTTGCACACTTAGTGCCATATATTTCCAAAGACGCACACTTAGTGCCAATCTCGTCACCATACACACGTATTGCCCTTTTACATAGTGCCGAAAGCAAACTTTCTACACATTCCACTATTTCTTTTACATTCAACAATTATCCTCATTCCATACACATACAATTTCATATATACATATATATATAGCATTCCATTAAACACAATTGCATAGATTTTCCAATCATTTAAGCAATATCAAACATATGTGCTTAATGACTTACCTCGTGTTGGGTAAAATAGTTCCAAGTCGGCTACTCGATGACCTTCGTCTTTCCCTTGCTTGATTCTCCTTCTTTAACTCCTTGAGCTTAATCAATAAATCACTAGTTTAACCATCTTGCTAAACATTCATAATTCAACTACACATGCATATGTATGCTTGTATATTCGGCAACCATTCTTACTAATCGCCCATTTGGTCGATTATACACCTAACCGAATATGCACCAAAAACTTGATTCAACATTACCTACATACTCACTTTAATGGCCGAATATATATATATATGTACAATGTCAACTAACATCTTTTAATCACCTAATTTCATCTCATGAACATTTAATCAAATTTTCCCAATCTAGCATATATTTTCACATCCATTTGTAACATCATGTACAAACACATATACACATATATCAAAACACAAATTTTTACCTATCATGCAACAAGCATAAATCGCACTTATGAGCATGCCATGGCCGAATACATCCCACACCATCCCCCTTTCAATTTTTGGTCATGGTTAAACAAAGAAAACTCCATGTCTTACTCAAGAATGCTAAAAGAAATTTCAAGAGTAGTCAATCCATCATTACATGTATCATCAACAAGCTTCACATTTAGCATGCAATGGCTTTAACACAATATCAACCTTGGCCAAATACCATTTCCATGGCATAACAAGGATTTGAACCATGGGCTAACATGAACATCAAGTTAGCAACTAAAACATGCATGAATCTCATGACACAACCTCAAACATACCTTAATCTTGACACAAGTATGACCAAATCTCCTTCTAGTTCTCTTCTAAACCAAGCATGAAGCAAAAATTCTCCTTTTCCCTTAGTATTTTCAGCCAAGATTTGAGAATGGATGAACAAATTTTTTCCTTTCTTTTCCTCTACTCACGGCAACAAAGGGGGCATCCATGCTCATTTTTTTCATTTCTTTATTTTTTCTACATAATCCACTAACTAAACATGTTGGAAACATGTTCCCTTGCCCATATTCTTGTCATGGCCGCCACTCTTCCCTTTTTTTGGGCAAATTGACATGCAAAACCACTCTTTTGCATGCATGTACTATTAGACCATTGTAAGATTAGCCTATCACCTTTCAACAATGTTTCATACAAGTCCATTTTAATAAATTCACATAGAAATGATCAAATTAATGCATGAAACTTTCACACATGCATTTACTAACATCATAAACATAGAATATAACTTTTAATTACTTATAAGACTCGGTTTATTGGTCCCGAAACCACTTTTCGACTAGGGTCAAATTAGGGATGTCACAATTTTTCCCTCGATCACGACTCGAATCTCGTTTCTCTTTATCTAAAATTCCAAATTAATTTATTCAATATACACATTCATCAAAACAGCCCCTAATGTGGGCTTGGATAAAAATTATCATTTTACCCCTAACTTTTCAATTATTTACAACTGAGTCCTTAAGTTTGTACAATGAGTTACATGCATTACCCATGACATCTAGGCATAGCCGAATTTCCTAGTGTCCATAACAGCCCATTTTTACACCCAAAATTAGATTTTTACCATCAATTTTACCGCTTTTTACAATTAAGTCCCTTTTTAGGTGTTTTCACATAAAACTACTAAGTAAAAGTTGTTAAACACACATCAAACCATCATATTCCTTCATTATTCATCAAAATATAGTTATGTCACACATGGGTAAATTTTCATACATGCATCCTAGCTCAAAATATTGCTAGAAAATGATAGAACATGTTTTCTAGATTTTAAAATCAAAACGAGCATTAAAAACGGGCATGAAAATCACCTACAATCAAGGCTTAAAATATTGAAAACCCTAGCTATGGTGACAAGCAAAAATTCGGCAGCCCTTACGGAGAAGATGAGTCCATTTTTGTGTTATTTTTCCCTTTTTAATGACTATATTTTCCAAATGACAAAAATACCCTTAATGCCTTTCTTTGTAATTTTTCATGTACAAGCCCATTTTTGTCCAAAATTTTAGAAATTGGTTAAATTGCTATTTAAGACCTCCTAATTAATATTCCAAAGCAATTTCATACTAAAAGCTTCTAGAATGCAAGTTTTGCAACTTATTTAATTTAGTCCCTAATTTCAAATTAAGCACTTTATGCATAGAATTTCTTCATGAAATTTTCACAAAATCATGCAACCATATCATAGACCTAAAAAAAATCATAAAATAATTATTTCTATCTTGGATTTGTGGTCCCAAAAGTACTATTTCGATTAGGCCCTAATTTGGGATATCATAACTCTCCCCCTTTAGGGATTTTCATCCTCGAAAATCTTACCGGTAAACAGGTGTGGGTATTGGTTCCTCATAGTTTCCTTGGGCTCCCATGTAGCCTCTTCTACTCCATGCTTTTGCAATAATACTTTCACGAGAGCGATACTTTTATTTCTTAGTTGCTTGACCTCTCGAGCTAAAATATTAATCGGTTCTTCATTGTAAGTCATATCCGGCTGTAGCTCAATTTCCATCGGTGAAATTACATGTGAAGGATCCGAATGATGTCGACATAACATAGATACGTGGAACACATCATGAATCTTCTCTAATTCAGGTGGTAATGCTAACAGATATGCTACTGTTCCTACTCTTTCAATTATCTCATACGGTCTGATAAAACGCGGACACAACTTGCCTTTCCGACCAACCAAATCTAAGAACTTTCTTCCATGGAGACACTTTTAAAAATAGCTTATCGCTAACTTGAAACTCGATTTCTTTTCGTTTCAAATCCATGAAGGATTTTTGTCTATCTAAAGCAGCTTTCAAACAATCTCGAATAACTTTCATTTTTCTTCAGTTTCTTTAATTAGATCAACTCCGTAAATCTGATTTTCTTTGAGTTCAGTCCAATACAATGGAGTCCGAAACTTACGACCGTACAATACTTCATAAGGTGCCATCTTCAAACTCGTCTGATAACTATTATTGTAGGCAAATTTTACCAATGGTAAGTATCTTTCCCAACTACCTTGGAATTCCAATACACAACATCTGAGTATGTCTTTAAGAATCTGAATTACTCTTTCTGATTGTCCATCAGTCTGTGGATGGAAGGCAGTGCTGAAATTTAACTTCGTACTTAATGCCTCTTGCAACTTTTTCCAAAACTGCGATGTAAATTTTGGATCTCTATCCGAAATGATCGAAAAAGGTACTCCGTGAAGTCTAACAATTTCACTGATATACAATTCAGCCAACTTATTAAGAGGATAATCAGTACATACCAGATTAAAATGAGCCGATTTAGTCAATCTATCGACTATGACGCAGATGGCATCTTTCTTCCTCGGAGTTAACGGCAACCCTGATACAAAATCCATAGTAATTCGATCTCGCTTCCACTCGGGAACCATGATAGGCTGAAGTAGTCCCGAACGCACTTGGTGTTCAGCTTTCACTTATTGACAAATTAAGCATTTCGATACAAACTCAGAGATATCTCTTTTCATTCCGTTCCACTAATACATTTTCTTCAAGTCATTATACATTTTTGTACTACCCGGGTGAATTGACAAACAACCACTATGTGCTTCATGCAAGATCTTTTGAATCAACTCATCATTTTTCGGTACACAAATCCGATTTTTAAACATCAAGCAACCATCAAAATTGATTCTAAAATCTGATCCTGTATTAGCCTCACATTGCTTCCTCTTAGCTTGCAAATCTTTGTCACTTTTCTGAGCTTCACAAATCTCTTGTAAAAACATCGGCCTTGCTCTCAACTCTGCTAGAATCGAACCATCGTCAGACACCGTCAATTGAGTATTCATAGCTTTCAAAGCAAACAACAACTTTCTACTCAAAGTATCGGCAACCACATTCGCTTTCCCCGGATGGTAGTCAATCACAAGCTCGTAATCTTTCAATAATTCTAACCTTCTCCGCTGTCTCAAATTCAAGTCTTTTTGTGACATCAAGTACTTGAGACTTTTTTGGTCAGTATATACTTGGCACTTTTCACTATACAGATAATGTCACCAAATCTTCAAAGCAAGCACTATAGCAGTCAGTTCCAAATCATGAGTTGGATAATTCCTTTCATGAGGTTTCAACTGCCTCGAAGCATAAGCCACAATTTTTCCTTCTTGCATAAGTACACATCCCAAGCCATTTAGAGAAGCATCACTATACACCACAAATTCTTTACTTGACTCGGGTTGTACCAACACTGGTGCCTCAGTCAGTAACTTTTTCAATTTCTCAAAGCTTTGTTGACATTCTTTCGTCCATTCAAATTTAACATCCTTTTGGAGTAGTCTAGTCATAGGAGTAGCAATTATAGAAAATCCATTTACAAACCGTCGATAATAACCAGCTAGACCCAAGAAACTTCTAACCTCAGTTACATTCTTCGGCAGTTTCTAATCAACAATAGCTGAAATTTTACTAGGATCAACCCGTATACCATCACTTGAAACAATATGACCCAAAAATCCTACTTCTCGAAGCCAAAACTCACTCTTACTAAACTTGGCATACAACTGCTTATCTCTCAAAGTTTGCAAACTATCCTCAAGTGCTCAGCATGCTCTATCTTATCTTTTGAATAAATTAAGATATCATCAGTAAATACCACAACAAACTTGTCCAAGTATGGCTGAAATATGCTGTTCATTAAATCCATAAACACAGCAGGAGCATTTGTCAAACTGAATGGCATAACTAAAAATTCATAATGGTCGTACCTTGTTCTGAAAGCAGTTTTAGGCATATCTGCTCTTTTACTCGCAGCTGGTAATATCTAGACCTCAAGTCCATCTTTGAAAACCATGTCTCTCCTTTTGGCTGATCAAACAAATCGTCAATTCTCGGCAACAGATACTCGTTCTTGATTCTCACCTTATTTAACTGCCGTAGTCTACACACAATCTCATATAACCATCCTTCTTTTTCACAAATAATACGAGAGCATCCCAAGGCAAAAAACTCGGTCTCACAAAGCCTTTGTCAGTGAACTCTTGCAACTGCGACTTTAATTCTTTCAATTCTGTTGGTGCCATTCTATATGAAGCAATTGAGACTGGAGTTGTTCCCTGTATCAACTCAATACCAAATTCTACTTCTCTAATAGGAGGTAAACCCAACAAGTCTTCTGAAAATACATCCGCGAATTCACATACAATTGGCATTGATTCAATTTTCTTCTCAAATTTCTTTGTATTCAACACATACGCCAAATAAGCTTCATAACCCTTTCTCAAATATCTCTGAGCCGACATCGAAGAAATCACACTAGGCAATGCCTCTGATTCATCTGATTCAACCCACAGAATTTTACCATTTTCATATTTTAATTCAATAACCTTTTCTACTCTAGTATCATGCAATGTCAACCAATCCATACCCAAAATAACATCAAATTCGTCAAACGGCAACAACATCAAGTTGGCTGAAAAATAATGACCTTTAACCATCAAAGGACATTTCTTGCATACTTTATTAACTATAACACATTTGCCTAACAGATTTGACACTTTAATCACAAATTCCGTAGATTCAACAGGCATACTCATATTAGACACCAACTTTATGGACACATATGAATGAGTAGAACCGGGGTCAATCAAAGCAATAACATTAACATCATAAAGAGAGAAATACGGTGATCACATCGGAGATGAAGCATCTTCACGCCCCTTATGGCATAAGCTCTAGCGAGCTCTAGCTTGATTTAAACGTGAATCTCGACTACATTCTTCTGCTTGCCTCATTCCCAGCATTTCTCGAAGATCTTCCTCTCGAAACTGCACCATTAGGTTTTGCACTATGAAATTTTTCTTTCTCAATTCTCTCTGGATAGTCTCTAATAAAATGATCTGGAGAACCACACTGGTAACATTAGTTAGTTCTACATGGACCAAGGTGACTTCTACCACATCGTTGGCATCGAGTCTAACAAATCTCGAATTTCCCACACTAGCCACAGAAATAGTCTGAGATTTTAAACCCACATTTTTCTTTTTATGATTCCCATACAAATGTCTAGTCGAAACATGAGAACGAGAATACATATCTCTGGATTTTCTAGATTGCGGTGGGAATGCACTACTTATCGGTCTTTTCTTCAAATTTCTAGTCTCAGCCTTTACGTTTCCCTTTTCTTTAATTAGTTCTTCAGCCTTGCAAGCCCGACCAACAAGTACTATGAACTCTTTCAACTCAAGAATTCCCACAAATACTTTGATGTCTTCATTGAGTCCGTCTTCAAATCGTCTACACATTTTAGCCTCTGAATGAATACATTCTCTAGCATACTTACTCAATCAAACAAACTCCCTTTCATACTCAGTAACTGTCATGTTGCCTTGTTTCAACTTGAGAAACTCTTTTCGCTTCTGCTCAACAAATCTTTCACTGATGTATTTCTTCCGAAATTCTTCTTGAAAGAACTCCCAAGTCACGTTCTCTTTCAATACCACTGAAATCAATGTCTTCCACCAATAATAGGCTGAATCTCTCAACAAGGATATAGTACATTTCAAGCACTCTTCAAGTGTACAAGACAATTCATCAAATACCCAAACAGAATTCTCAAGCCAAAATTCTACTTTCTCGGCATCATCATCAACATTTTCCCTGAATTCTTCAGCCCCTTGCTTGCAAATTCTGTCAATTGGAGTTCTATGAAATTTCATCAGATCCATACCTTGAGGCATCGGGGGTACAGGTTGAGGAATCAGGGGCGGTGGGGGAGGTTGTTGAGCATCCGGATTTGTACGAACGAACTCGGTGTACCATGCATTCATTATCTGGAGAAAGGCTTCTCGAGCCCCTTCTCCTCCTCCTTGACCAATAGTAGGAGGTTGATTTTCAGTCGGCACCGCCCCTTCAGTAGGAGCTAGCGTATTGCACTCTACATCATCAGCCACAGCTGGATCGGGATCCATTTACTATATAAAAGAATCATTTTAAAGGTCAGGAGTCGTCACACTATCACAATATATATATGTGGCATATATAGCAAAGCCCATACATAAGCCACGTTAGTCTGAGAACCGACTAAACCGTAGCTCTGATACCACCAAATTTAACACCCCCTTACCTGAGACTGTCGTCAGAGTCAAGCACGAGGCTTTAACTGATTTAATTTATCACTTAAACAATTTCAAATAATTTATTTCACCTTTCGTAATAAACTGCCGATCTACGTCACAGTTGCTAAAAAACTCATATCTCGATTTACAAAACTCAAAATTCAAATCTGTAATTTTTTCCTGAGACTAGAGTCATATACCTATTTACTAATATTTTTGCAGAATTTTTGGTCAGGCCAATTAGTACAGTTTATTAGTTAAAATTCCCCCTGTTTTAGTGTTCGACCGCTCTGACCTCTGTTCACTACGAATCACTTTTCTCTCTGTACAGAATTCAAATGACTATTTCATTTGTTTCTATTAAAAGTATACTCAAAAAGGAATCTCTACATGTAATGTCTGACTTCTATTTATTTTTTTACAATGTTTAGTGAATTTCTAAAGTCAAAATAGGGGATTCAGAAATTACTCTAACTCTATTCCACCAAAACTTAAATATCTCATGAAATACAACTCATTTACCTATTTTGTTTCTTTTATATGAAAGTAGACTTAATAAGCTTTAACTTCATATTTTATTCACTATCTAATTCTATCTCTACTATTTTTAGTGATTTTTCAAACTCACATCATTGCTGCTGTATGATACTATTTTATTGCAAATTTCACCTTTTTATCAATTTCCATTGAATAAATAGCACTTAAGCATACATAACACCGAGTATGATTTTTGATTAGCCATTCCAATGGCTAATCATTACCAAGCATTTTCTTACCACTCGATAGCCATATCATAAAATTATATACACAAAATAATTATAATGCTATACATGCCATACTCAAAATATACAAGCCACTATACCAAAATGGTCCACGGATAGTGTGAGCGAGCCTCCGACCGTTCCCGGTTTCCGAACTAGCTTGTCAAAACTACAAAGAATGGAAAGGAGGGAGTAAGCATAAATGCTTAATAAGTTCACATGCAAATAGCAAGTAACATAATCATGCAATCCAACATAAAACATCATTTGTATAAATATCACTAAGACATTCATGTTACATTTGCATTTAATATCTTACCAGGATTTCATCATATCAAGTTCTAAACCCGAGGCTTTAAGCACATACTGTGACAGCCCTAAAGTGACACTAGTCGGAAAGCGGTTTTGGGACCGCTAAACCGAGTCACCAAATTATTTGAATGTGATATTTATTGTTTAAAATATGTGAATATGAATGTGTGAAAATTTTTAAGCTTCGATTTAGTTAATTGCATGTGAATGGAGTACATAGGACTTATGAGAGAAAAATTAGAAATGTGCTAGGCAAATGTAAAGTGGCTTAATAATGCATGTTATAGAAATGGTGGGTTTGCATGTCAAATTGCCCAATATTTGAGCTAATGGCCACCATCTTTGTGAGTGGAAACATGTCACAAACATGTTATGTAGTGATGTATGTTAGGAACAATAAAATAATGAGCATGGTAATTAAATAATGAAAGGGAGGAGTGATGGAAAAAAAAAGGAAATGGTCTCATCCATGCCCCCCATTGCCGTGAGTTGAAGGAAAGAAAAACAAAAAAAAAAAAAGGTGTTCATCCTTTGGTTCATCCTTGGCCGAAAATTTTAAGGAGGAAGGAAGGAGAAAGGTTGAAGAGGTTCGGCCATGCATGTAACTAGGCTAAGGTATGTTTGATGATGTTCCATGAGATGCATGCATGTTTTAGTTGTTAGCTTGAGTTCTACCTAGCCCATGGTCTAAATCTTGCTATGTGATGGAAATGACACTCGGCCATGGATGCATCATTCTTGCTTGATGTTGATGTTGTGTTGGTGAGATATCAAATTATTTTGTGACCCAAGTTGAGATTTGAATGTTGGAATGAGTAAGGTTTTGGCTATGGTAAATATAAGGGTGATGGATGTTGTGTCATGCTAAATCTAGATGAACAATGTTAGTGCTTATATCTCGATATTCATGAGTTTCTTTCTTGGTTTTACCTCAAACCCATGAAGTATTTTGAAATGGTGTCTTGATGCATTCGGCCATGGTAGAAAGTAGATGTGAAATGGTAGTAAGATGAAATGCAAAATGTTAGTATTTGATTAATAGTGTATATATGTGTATTAGCCAAGTTTTGAACTTGAAACAAAATGGTGTTTAGTCAATACAAGTGACCATACTTGTAGAACGTATTAAGTGTTGCAATCGGCCTTAGCATAGATGTGTATGTTCGGCCACATGAATGAGTGCATGAGTTAATGTGTATGTTCGGCCATAGGTAAGCATATTGATGGCTTTATCTTGACTTAGAAAATTCGGCTAAGGGGAATATTAGCTAATATGTTAAATTCGATTCGTGATTTCGTACATATGGGACTTTAATATCTAATGTATATATGGTCTAAGTACCTTGAGCTTCTCTTTTGATGTTTGAATGAATTGTATTAAATTGCTTAAGGTGATTAAAAATGTGTATGACCATTGTGTATTTGAGCTAGAAGGTGGCTATATGACCTATTAAATTTCTTGTCATATTCGACCATAAGCTAGCATAATGAGACTTTAATAAGTTAAACTTGTGTGAACTAGCTCAAGAGCCTAGAGGAACAAATTTGGATAGCCATGCGAAAATGGCTTAAATATACTTTGATCATAGCATTACAATCGTTTTGTATGTTGTCCGTCGAGAGGTATGGAAATGTTGGCAACGGTTAGCCATGGGAATGGTTATTCATGATCACTTTTGGTATATGTATGACAAACTCTAGTTGGTCCATGAAGGATCATGAAATAGGTAAAGTTTACCTTAAAAATAGATGCTGGCAGCAGCAGTGATGTGGATGTGAAAAATCACTAAAAATAGTAGGAATGGAATTAAATAGTGAATAAATTATGTAATCGAACCTTGATGAATCTATTTTCATAGGAAGGTAACAAAACGTTCATATGAACAGTATACTATGAGATGTTAAAGTTTATGTGAGACAGGGCCAGAACGGTTTCTGGATCCCTTGATCTGACTTTGGAAATTCATTATAAATTGACCAGAGATAATTAGAAGTCATTCCATATATGTGCAGATTCCTTTTCGAGTCTAGTTTCTGTAGAAACAAACAGAATCAGTATTGAAGCCCTGTACAGGGAGATATCCAATTTGTAATGCGGAAAGGTCAGTGTAGTCGATCCCTGTAACATGGGGTACTTTAACTAATAAACTGTACTAATTGGCCCAACCAAAAATTCTAGAAAACAATTTTTAGATGCATATATTAGTCTAGTTTCAGAGAAAAATCACGAAACTGATTTTCTAGTTGTGGAGCTCAAGATATGATTTTTAAGGTGACAGTGACACAGTTAGCCGGCTGTCTGGAAATCTTTAAAATGAACTGTGCAAGTAAGTGGATTAAGCCCGTTAACCCCTTGTGTCCGACTCCGGAAAGGGTCTCAGGTACGGGGTGTTACAGTTTTATTGGTATCAGAGCTATGGTTTAGTCAATTCTAGGACTACCGTAATACGTGTGGGTCTAGCTATACAAGCCATTTTGTGATTATTTGATAGTGTGGTGATTTCTGACATTTGCTAATGTGTTTATTTATAGTAATGGATCCCGATCCCGACCGAGCGGTAGCTGATGATCTTGAGAGTGTAGCGCCTGCTCCCGCGCAAGGGACAGCACCGACGGACTCTCAACCTATTACTAGCAATCCGAATGATGAGGCTAGGCAAGCTTTTTATAGCGTGATGAATGATTGGTTCAACCAATACATTCGAACTAATCTGGTGTTCCACAACCTCCATTCCCGACAAACACAACCCCGCACCTACAATACCTCCGATGGCCGACCAAATAAGGTCAAATAAGCCCCAGTTGATGAGAATCGAAAACACGAGGCTACAAATTTAAGGCTACGGACGGCGATGATGCCGAGCAAGCTGAATTTTGGTTGGACAACACTATCCGGTACTCGATGAGCTATCTTGCACACCGATGAGTGCCTAAAGTGTACTATCTCCTTGCTACGTGATTACGCCTACTATTGGTGGAATCGTTGACTTGATTAATGCCTAGAGAGCAAGTAACTTGGGAGTTTTTCCAAACCGAGTTTGGAAAAAGTATATCGATCGAGATTTATGGATCAAAATGGAAGGAATTTCTTGAACATAAACAAGGTTCCATGTCGGTTCTGACTATGAGCGAAAATTTGTAAGGCTTAGCCAGATGCAGCGAGAATGCATTTCTTGAAGCCGTGATGTGTAAGCGTTTGAGGATGGGCTAAATGACGATATAAAGTCGTATGTAGGCATTTTGGAAATCCGAGAATTTGTGGCACTTGTCGAGCGAGCTTGCAAGGCCGAGGAGCTCGATATGGAGAAAAGAAAAGCGAGGAGGGAGCAAGGGAGTTTCGTAAAAGGTCTTGAGGAAGCCCTTCCCACATCATCGAAGAAATTTAGAGATGGCTTAGGCGGTCTAGGGACACTTGGGCTTTTCTAGACGAGACCGCGATCGACCCCTGTGAGCACACGAGTCACTTGATCGCCGATGTTGGAAATGATCGTCGAGACAGAGCAGTGCCAATATTGTGGAAAATGGCATTACGGGAGTTGTAGATTCCATGACCGCTCTGTTACAAGTCTTGGTCACCGACCACTTTATCAAAGATTGCCCGAGATTATGCGAGCAGAATGTAAATCGAGTGGGAAGCTGGATGCTACCACTTTGCTCGAGGTAGACCATCTAGAAATACGGGCAATGCTAGTGGTGGTCGAGAGGATCTAGAGATGCTACGACCAGGATCGAGGCTCGTGCTCTGCTAGGGCTTATGCTATCTGGCACGCGAGGATGCTTCCTCGCCGGATGTTATTACCGGTACTTTTACTCTCTTTGATACTAATGTGATTGCTTTGATTGACCCTGGTTCTACTCATTCCTATATATGCGAAACCTTAGCATCCAGTAAGACTTTACCTATTGAGTCTACTGAGTTCGTAAGTCGGGTGTCAAATCCCTTGGGTCGTTATGTGCTCGTCGACAAAGTGTGTAAGAAATGCCCCCTAGTAATTCGAGGTTCTTGTTTTCCGGCGGACTTGATGCTTTTGCCGTTTGATGAATTTGATGTTATCCTCGGTTTAGATTGGTTGACCGTGCATGATGCGGTTGTAAATTGCAAAAGCAAGACTATTGATTTGAGGTGTGTAAATAACGAGATAATCCGAGTTGAGTCTACGGACTTAAAGGGGTTACCAGCTGTAATATTAGCAATGTTGGCCCAGAAATATGTAAGAAAGGGGTGCGAAGCATACCTTACGTATGTACTTGATGAAAAAGAGTTAGAAAAGAAACCCAACTGTGCGGTGGTTTGTGAATACTGGATGTTTTTCCTCAAGAATTCTTGGGTTTACCACATGCTCGGGAAGTAGAGTTTGGTATTGAGCTTGTACAGGACTACACCAATTTTGATAGCTCCGTATCGTATGGCATCAACCGAGTTAAAAGAATTGAAAGCTCGATTGCAAGAGTTGACGGATAGAGGTTTCGCTCGACCAAGTTTCTCACCTTGGGGTGCACCGTATTGTTTGTGAAAAGAAGGACGGAACCATGAGGTTGTGCATTGACTATCGTCACCGAATAAAGTGACGATAAAGAATAAATATCCGTTACACGTATTGATGATTTGTTTGATCAAGCTGAAAGGAGCCTCGGTGTTTTCAAAGATAGATTTGAGATCGGGTTATTACCGATTCTTGGTTCGAGATTCGGATATACCCAAAACCTTTCGAGAATGAGATCGGCCACTACGAGTTCTTAGTGATGCCGTTTGGGCTCACTAATGCCCATGGTATTTATGGATTTGATGAATCGGATCTTGAGCGATATTTGGACCGGTTCGTGGTTGTGTTTATTGATGACATCTTGGTCTATTCAAGAGATGAGACCGAACATCTTGAGCACGATATTAGTGTTGCAAATTTTACGGGATAGCGATTTATATGCTAAGTTCGGTGAAGTGTGAGTTACGGTTAAGAGAGGTTAGCTTCTTGACCATGTGGTATCTGCATCGGTATTCGAGTTGACGAGCAAAATTTCAGCCATACTTAGCTGGAAGCCTCGAGAAATATTCTTGAGGTTGAGCTTTTTGGGACTTGCGGTTACTACCGACGGTTTGTGAAAGGTTTTTCGATGATAGCCACACCGATGGCGAAACTACTTGAGAATGATGTTAAGTTTGAATGGATGAAAAAGTGTCGAAAAGTTTGAACAATTGAAAACGCACTTAACGGAGCTCGATACTAGTGCAAATCGAAGCAGAGCAAGGAGTTCGTCATTTATAGTGATGTATCCCTACTTGGGTTGGGTTGCGTATTGATGCAAGAAGGTCAAGTTGTGGCCTATGCGTCGAGACAATTAAAGCCACATAAGAAAAATTATCCGACCCATGATCTCGAATTAGCTGCCATCGTATTCGCCTTGAAAATATGGCGACATTACTTATTTGGTGAGAAGTGCCATGTATTTTCGGATCACAAAAGTCTCAAATATTTGATGACTCAAAGAGACTTAAATCTGCGACAAAGACGTTGGCTTGAGTTGTTGAAAGATTATGAGCTTGTCATTGATTACCATCCGGGAAAGGCTAATGTGGTTGCGGATGCCTTAAGCCGGAAATCACTGTTTGCTTTACGAGCGATGAATGTACACTTGTTTGTTCTACCCGACAATGTGTTAGTAGCTGAATTAAAGGCCAAACCATTATTGATTCATCAAATTCGTGAAGCTCAGAAAGTCGACGATGAATTGGTTGCAAAACGGGCTGAATGTGTTCCGAATATGGAATCTGAATTTCAAATTAATGATGACGATTGTTTGAGGTTCAGAAGTCGGTTGTGTGTTCCAAGAAATTCAGAACTCATTTAGATGATTCTAAATGAAGCTCATTGTAGCCGAATGTCGATTCACCCAGGGAGTACGAAAATGTACAACGATCTGAGACGTCAGTTTTGGTGGCATGGTATGAAACGAGACATTTCCGATTTTGTCTCGAAGTGCTTAGTATGTCAGCAAGGGAAGGCGGAACATCAAGTGCCTAGGGGTTTACTTCAGGCGATCATGATACCTGAATGGAAATGGGATCGAGTAACGATGGATTTTGTATCTGGGTTGCCAGTGTCGGCAAGTAAGAAAGATACAATTTGGGTCGTTGTTGATAGATTGACTAAGTCGGCTCACTTTATCCCCGTACGCACGGAATTTTCAATGGATAAATTAGCTGAATTGTATGTTTCTCGGATTGTGAGATTACACGGGGTACCTATTTCTATTGTGTCGGATAGAGATCCGAGATTCACCTCACGATTTTGGAAGAAATTGCAAGAAGCTTTGGGTACCAAGCTACATTTTAGCACCTCTTTTCATCCACAAACCGATGGTCAATCCGAGCGGATAATTCAGATACTTGAGGATATGTTGAGATGTTGCATCCTCGAGTTTAGTGGTTCATGGGAACGATATTTACCTTTGATTGAATTCGCTTACAACAATAGTTTTCAGTCAAGTATTAAGATGGCACCTTACGAGGCTTTGTATGGTCGAAAATGCCGTACGCCATTGTTTTGGACCGAGCTCGGTGAAAGTAAAATTTTCGGAGTGGATTTGATTAAAGATGCTGAACAGAAAGTAAGAATAATTTGTGAAAGTCTGAAGGCAGCATCAGATCGTCAGAAATCGTATGCGGATTTGAAACGAAAAGACATTGAATATCAGGTTGGAGATAAAGTGTTTCTTAAAGTTTCCCCTTGGAAAAAGATACTCAGTTTTGGCCGTAAGGGCAAGTTGAGCCCAAGATTCATTGGGCCGTACGAAATCTCTGTACGAAAAAAAAAAGTGTTCATCCTTTGGTTCATCCTTGGCCGAAAATTTTAAGCAGGAAGGAAGGAGAAAGGTTGAAGAGGTTCGGCCATGCATGTAACTAGGCTAAGGTATGTTTGATGATGTTCCATGAGATGCATGCATGTTTTAGTTGTTAGCTTGAGTTCTACCTAGCCCATGGTCTAAATCTTGCTATGTGATGGAAATGACACTCGGCCATGGATGCATCATTCTTGCTTGATGTTGATGTTGTGTTGGTGAGATATCAAATTATTTTTGTGACCCAAGTTGAGATTTGAATGTTGGAATGAGTAAGGTTTTCGGCTATGGTAAATATAAGGGTGATGGATGTTATGTCATGCTAAATCTAGATGAACAATGTTAGTGCTTATATCTCGATATTCATGAGTTTCTTTCTTGGTTTTACCTCAAACCCATGAAGTATTTTGAAATGGTGTCTTGATGCATTCGGCCATGGTAGAAAGTAGATGTGAAATGGTAGTAAGATGAAATGCAAAATGTTAGTATTTGATTAATAGTGTATATATGTATATTAGCCAAGTTTTGAACTTGAAACAAAATGGTGTTTAGTTAATATAAGTGACCTGTAACATCCTGATTTTCGGGTTTTTCGCGATTCTTGATATATTAAGTAAATTTCTAAAATTTGGTATGTGATTATAGAATTCATAATTTGGGTATGTAAATGGGCTTATGGAAGGCCCATGAGTTGGCCAAAACCCTAGTAGAATTTTTAAATTTTGGACTTAGGAGTTAGGGGTTACGGCTAGGTGCCCTTATATTAAGTTGTGGGTAAAATGTATCACAAAAGAGCTTTGGTAAAGTGGCAAGGGTGGCGCCACTAAGCTCCTAAAAAGGTGGCGTGTGGAGCATAGAGGAAGACACAGGTTCGATTCCTGTGTTGGCAAATAAGAGTATTTATTTTATGTGCGGGAAGGGTAAGTGTTGGAACCTAAGTGGATTACGTAAGAGGAGAGTTGGATCAAGTTAAATGCATAAATTAAGGAGGGATAAGGGGAGAGATTTTAGGGATGTGATATGGAGATAGAGTTGGCCGAATAAGAGAGATTGGAGAGGGGATTTTCGGCAGAGGGGTATTAGGTTAGTAATTTCGGCATTAGGGTCTTAGTGGTGCCGATTTCTTCTTTGGTGTGTAGCCTTTTTCTCTCTTTTCTTTTCCAGCCGAATCTACCTCCCTCCTATTCATTTTTCTTTTTTTATTCTTTCAAAACAGCCCACTATTTCCCTCCATTCACTATTGTTTCTTTCCTTAATCTCTACTTCTACCGAAATACCGCAAAAAAGCCGAAATCAATGAAGATAGGGGGTACCGAATCTTTGTGACCAGCAACCTTTTCTTTTCTTTTCAATAGTTGGCATTCGATTCCTTTACCTTTTAGGCATCTGGATTCAAGAGGAGAAAGACTGTGGTAAGTGTTCAAACTCTAAACAATTCCTAGTGTAACTTTGGCCAAAAGCCGAAACCCCAAATTTAGGGAGATGGCCGAATATGGGTATAGGCCTTATGGGGTCTTCTTTTAACATTTTTGTGGTTTATTTAGTGAAGGAGCAGCAAGGTGTAGTGTCGACTTGGAGTAGCTTGGATCACCGGAGTAGTTAGACCTAGTCATCAATCGCGACAAAGGTAAGGTGCCTAAGGCCATTATGGATGGTGGCCGAATGTGTAAGTGTTAATATTGGATAGCTCTTGATTTGGTTCAATTATTGCGAGCTGATCTATTTAACAAATGATTATAGGGGAAATCGTATAGGAGATCTCGTCGAGGAATATCACAAATCAGGTGTGTAAACGAACCCTTTCATAGCTTAAAGCGATAAATGCGAAAAGCGAAATGCCAAATTACGGCACTTCGAGGACTCATGAGCAAGCTTAACGCTCATTAGTTAGTTAGATTCGTTGAGATGATGATGGGAACATTGGAAGCGGTAAGATTGTGATTTTGGCATTCACGGTAAGTTGGGCCTCGAGGTGCATTAGGGCCCAACAAAGCTTTCGGGCCCATTTGGGTAAAATTGGTAGAATATGAAAACTAGTTAAATTATGATCGAGACCGATAAAACCATTATGGAATATAGGCTAAATGGGCCTAGATGACGAAATTGGCTAAGTAGGGCCCATTAGGGGTTTTTGGCCCAATAACTCGGTTTCGCTAAAAGTGGGCCAGAATCACTGTTTGCACTCATGAACTGTTTGTAACCGTTAATGAACATGGAAACCCTAATTTTTGGTAAAATTACAAGATTACCCTTATAATATGAAATTGACCGTTTTGCCCCTAGGTAAAAATGACCATTATACCCCTAGGGTTTATATATGAACTTAATGCATGGGATTTTGATAAACATGATATGTATGATATGCACATGACATGTATGATATGCACATGATATGTATGATATGCACATAAGATGTTCAAAAATGCATTGGGTTGGGAATTTATATGGATGGAGGAAGTGCAAAAGGGCTTAGGCCCCAGTTATCAAAAGGGCTTATGCTCCAGTTATCAAAAGGGCTTATGCCCCAGTTATCAAAAGGGCTTATGCCCCAGTTATTAAAGGGCTTATGCCCCAGTTATTAAAAGGGCTTTTGCCCCATTATTAAAAGAGGCTAGGCCTCCAAGTTATATGATCATGACTATCTTTGCCGGTGGAGAGTTATGGTGGGGTGGGTCGAGTTAATCCCCACATGGTGTGTTGGTTGGTACGGGTGGAGAGTAGCGGATGGTGGGTTGAGTAGTCTCCCCAAATGGGTTGCATTCTTTCATTTGACATTACATGTGATATAAAATGGGCCTATGGGCCACACCGCTTCTGATAAAGGCTTGACCCAATAATATGAAACTTGAAAAGGCTTGCCGGTGTTATGAGATATGAAATATGAAAAGGGCTATGGCCCAATACATACTTTGAGATTGGATTTGGGCTTAGACCCAACAGTCGCTATTGTTTTGGGCTTTGAAAGGGCTTGTTGCTGCTGAGTTTCCAAACTCACCCTTTCCTTAACCTTGCGGTGAGCCTTGATGTGGAGACTTGGTAGGAGGGTATTGAGTGGCCTACGGTGATTATCTTTGGACTTTTATATAAGCGTTGGTTTCCATTTAATTTCCTTTAATTATTATTTATTTTTGGGTTGTAATAAGGCTATTCTAACTTTCCTTTTATTTCTTTTCGGATTATTTTAATTTTAACAACTTTAAAATTGGTTGATAATTATTCAAATGGGCTAGACTTAGGGCGTGTTTTCCAAACGATACTTGTTTTCAAAAAAGTTCAACACCGCGATTAATCAATTTATCAAAGTCGTTCACTTAAACAAATTTAAACTCGATATAACAAAGTGTGGCTATGGTTGTGGGCATGTCTAGGATTGGATCCAATCAAAGAGCTTGGTACTTAGCGACCTTTATGGCTCACCTCCTCGCCTCGGATACCTCACGGTGCCTAGCTTCCATACACTTTGTTAACTCAACAAAATATATGGTTTTTAAAACACTAAAACGAAACACGGAATTTTAACTCCAATGTAGCACGTCAGATTTGGCCATAACGTCTAGGCTGGGTTTGGGGTGTTACATTTAGTGGTATCAGAGCCTAGGTTGCAACAACTCGGCTATGGATCGGGTCCAAAAATGTTTTCAGAAACTTAGGCCTAAGAAGGGTATTTTTGGAAAATGGTTTTTGAAAAATTCATTTTAAAGATGTTTTGTGGAGAATATAGGTCAAAAAAGTACCAGTTTTTCTGTTTTAAATCAAGAGTTCAAAATAGAGGGAGTTTTCAAATCAAAGTTTTCAAATTTCTATTTTCGATGATCAAAAACATGGTTTTAAGTTCTAAATGGATTGGAGAAAGAAGTGGCGATGAATCCCGGCACCAAGTCTCAAGTATATTTTTCTTTGCGATATATGATATTATGAATAGTCTTTGAGACCCTACTATGATACTTTAGCTAGGGTAGAGTCAGTAAGCAGTAGGAATGAGGCTGTAGCTAGGCTACGATGATCTGAAAACAACCCTTGAACCGCTATATCTTCATAAGACATTTTCTTAATAAGCGAGTGGAGCGTTATACTAATTTCATAAAACTCGTAAATAGAAAATTCGATATGAGTACAAGAGGAGCTCGTGGGCCGAGGCCGCGGACGTGGTCGCGGAAGGTGCAAGCTGAATCTTCATCCTCGGGGCATAGGCGGTGAGGAGCCATCATGCCACAAGCAACGGAGGTGGGTCTTATGATCGGGTCATGGGGATGACGCTTTATCCCAAGCCATGTTAAGGGTTTTAGAAAGAGTAGCTGGAGCTAATCTTGGGACGATGAATAGGGGTCTATATCGGAGCGACTCAAGACCAACGGAGCGAAGTATTTAGGGGTGTATCTGGAGTAGCCCCAAATGTGGCGAATATTGGCTAGAGGCAATGAGCGGATCATGGACGATCTAGACGCTTTCGATGGAGCAAAAAGTGAAAGGAGCTGTGTCATTGCTACGGGACGAGGCATCTTGTTGGTGTATCACCGTAAGGAGAGTACCCCAATTGAGCAAGTAACCTGGGAATTGTTCAAAACGGCTTTTAAAGAGAGGTATGTTGGAGCAAGCTATGTGGATGCTCGTCGGAAGGAATTCTTGAATCTGACTCAAGGTGATAAGACTATAGCAGAGTATGAGGCAGAATTTTTGAGGCTGAGTCGATATGCTAGTGGTATAGTGGCAATTGAATATGAGCGCGATGTCCGCTTCGAGGATGGTCTCCGATGAGCTTAGGATATTGATAGCTCCACGAGGGAGCGTGGTTTTGTCAGCATTGGTAAAAGCAGCTAAGATAGCCGAGGAGGTGAAGGTGATGGCGGCGAATCGTGAGAAGGATCGACCCAGATTCAAGAGGATTTTAGACCCTCAAGTGCCGCAAATCGAAATGTTAAAAGAGCAAGGATGGAGGAACCAAGGCGAGTGCGATAAATACTTATAGACCGCAGCTTGCGGGGGGCTGTGGTAAGGTGCATATGGGGAGTCTTTGAAGCAATGGAACATGTTTTCGATGTGGGTCTAAGGAGCATAAGTTCGAGAGTGTCCTCGGAGGACGGCTTCGAGAGCTAGCGGCGAGCAAAGGGATATCCAACCACGGCGAGGAGGACCACCACCACGAGGGTCGTGGGCAAGGTAGAGGTGGCAATGGTAATGGACGAGGGCGTGGGGCACTGGCGGAGGTGCTAGACATGCTGAAGCTTCGACAAGCTGGCGTTGGTTTATGCTTGCACGACGTCGTGAGGAGGTGGCGCTCCCGATGTTATAACGGCACGTTCTTCATTTATAGCATGCCTTACTTCGCTTTGATTGATGTGGGTTCTACCCACTCGTATGTTGCTTGTGATGTATCCGGGGCTTTGGATGTGCTTCCGAGAAGACCGTGAGTGGAGTATCGTTGATAAGTCCATTGGGACATTCGGTTAAGGTAGATAAATTTTTAGGCGCGATCAGTTAGTGACACAAGATAAAATCTTTGAAGGAGATTTGATGGAGCGCCATTTGGGGATTTTGATCTTATCTTGGGAATGGATGGTTAACTAAGCACAAGGCGACGTTGGATTGTCTTGCAAAGAGGATGGTACTAAGAACTGCCAAGATGAGGAGATAATGGTCATAGGGAGCGAAGGATTATTTATCCAATGTTGTTTGGTGTTAAGAGCCGAGAAGTTGATTCGGAAGGTTGTGAGGCGTGCACGCCTTTGTAAGTCAAACGGGACTTGAGGAGATAACGGTGGAGTCGGTTAGGACTATTAAAGAATTTCGGGATGTATTCCCGGATGAACTTCCTAGATTACCCCGAACGAGAAGTCGAGTTTGGAATCGACTTACTACCCGAACGACTCCTGTGTCCATTGCGCCTTATCGGATGGCACCAAAGGAGTTGGTAGAATTGAAAGCTTCGATTCAAGAGCTGTTGGATAGAGGTTTATAAGACCAAGTGTTTCTCCGTGGGGCAACCGCATCTTGTTCAGTAAAGAAGAAAGATGGGACTATGAGAATGTGTATTGACTATCGGCAGTTGAATAAGCTGACTATCAAGAACAAGTATCCGTTACCAAGAATCGATGATCTGTTCGACCAATTAAAAGGAGCCTCGATGTTTTCTAAGATCGACCTTAGGTCGGGATATCATCAATTAAGAGTTAAAGAGGGGGATATTTATAAGACGGCGTTTAGGACTCGATACAGTCATTACGAGTTTCTGGTAATGCCATTTGGGTTAACTAATACACCGGCAGCATTCATGGATTTGATGAATCGGGTATTCCAACCATACTTGGATCGGTTTGTAGTCGTTTTTATTGACGATATCTTGGTGTATTCGGAAACGGAAGAGAAGCATGATGAGCATCTTCGTGTAGTGCTGCAAGTGTTAAGGGAGAAGCAACTTTATGCAAAGTTTAGTAAGTGCGAGTTTTGGCTGAAGGAAGTTACCTTCTTGGGGCATGTTGTGTCTGCCGAAGGGATCAAGGTGGACCCTCGGAAGATTGAAGCAATTTTGGAATGGAAGCCACCGAAGTCGGTAACAGAGATTCAAAGTTTTCTGGGGTTGGCAGGTTATTATCGGAGATTCGTGGAAGGATTTTTGTGATGGCAAAGACCGTTAATCTAAACTTATAAGGAAGGAGCACCTTTTGTTTGGACAAATAAGCAACAAGAGGCTTTTGAGAGGTTGAAGAAGGTTTTGACGGAAGTGCCGTTTGATTCACCGAGTCTAGTAAGGATTTCACCGTGTACAATGATCGTCACATGTAGGTTTGGGCTGCGTGTTGATGCAAGAGGGTAAAGTGGTCGCTTATGCTTCACGACGACTTAAGCCGCATGAGGTGAACTACCCTACTCATGACTTGGAATTGGCGGTAATCTTTGCACTTAAGATATGGAGGCATTACCGTATGGAGAGAAATGCATCATCTATACGGATCACAAGAGTCTTAAGTACTTGCGACTCAAAAGGAGCTGAATCTTAGGCGTGAAGGTGGATAGAGTTGTTAAAGGACTATGACTGTTCGATCGAGTATCATCCGTAAGGCGAATGTCGTGGTGATGCGCTAAGTCGAAGGATCGTGATGTAATTAAAGGCGATGTTTGCTCATCTAAGTTTGTATGACGACGAAAGTTTGTTGGTAGAGTTACAAGTGAGACCGACTTGGGTAGAACAGATTAAGAAGCAACAGTTGGAGGATGAGTCATTGGTTTCTCAGTTTCAGCAAGTTGAGAAGGGGGAGAATCCTGACTTTGGGTTAAATAGTGAAGGAGTTCTTTTTTTTCGAGGGAGAATTTGTATGCCGAAGAACTCCGATTTGAGATTGATGATTTTGAAAGAGGCACATAATGGACCTTGTGCTATGCATCCAGGAGGGAGTAAGTTGTATCGAGACTTGCGAGAGCAATATTGGTGGCCTGGGCTTAAGCGAGAAGTGACCGAATTTGTAGGAAGATGTTTGACATGTCAACAAGTAAAGGCCGAGCATCAACTACCTTCGGGATTGTTACAGCCGGTAAAGATACCACTTTGGAAGTGGGAAAGGGTAACTATGGACTTTGTGAGTAGGTTGCCGTTGACACCTTCTAAGAAGGATTCAGTTTGGGTGATTGTGGATAGACTCACGAAATCTGCTCATTTCATACCTGTCCGAACCGATTACTCACTTCAGAAGTTGGCTAGATTGTATGTGGCGGAAATAGTGCGGTTGCATGGTGTGCCAGTATCGATAATTTCAGACCGAGACCCAAGGTTTACATCTCGATTTTGGCAGAAGTTGCATGAGGCATTGGGAACGCGATTGGATTTCAGTACGGCTTTTCACCCTTAGTCGGATGGGCAGTCAGAGAGGGTTATTCAGATTTTAGAGGATATGTTGAGGGGTTGTGCTATTGAATTTAGAGGCAGCTGGGAGGACCATTTGCCATTGGCGGAGTTCGCGTATAACAACAGTTACCAAGCAAGTATTCAGATGGCTCCATATGAGGCCCTATATGGGCGAAGGTGTCGTTCGCCTACTTGTTGGGCAGAATTGGGGGAAAGGAAAATACTTGGACCAGAGTTGGTAGCAGATACTGAAGACAAGATTAAGGTGATCAGGAAGAGGTTAAAAGAGGCAGCGGATCGACAAAAGTCTTATGCCGATCTGAAGCGTAAGGATATTGAATATGCGGTAGGAGACATGGTCTTTTTAAAGGTTTCGCCTTGGAAGAAGATTTTGAGATTTGGTAAGAAGGGTAAGTTGAGCCCACGGTTTATTGGGCCTTACCGAATCACTAAACGGATAGGGCCGGTGGCTTATCAGCTAGAGTTACCTCCAGAATTTGATCGCATTCACGATGTCTTCCATGTGTCATGCTAAGGCGACATCGTTCTGACCCAACTCATATCGTGCGATTCACGAAATTGAGGTACAATCGGTTTGACCTTTGAAGAGGAACCTATGCAAATACTTGATTGTGATGTCAAGGTGTTGAGAAGGAGGTCGATCCGTTGGTGAAGGTACTTTGGAGGAACCATGGCAAGGAAGAAGCTACAGGGAGACCGAAGAGGCAATCGTCGTGATACCCTCAACTGTTTGGATCGTAAATTTCGAGGTCAAATTTCTTTAAGGAGGGTAGAGTTGTAACATCCCGATTTTCGGGTTTTTCATGATTCTTGATATTTTAAGTAAATTTCTAAAATTTGGTATGTGATTATAGAATTCATAATTTGGGTATGTAAATGGGCTTATGGAAGGCCCATGAGTTGGCCAAAACCGGTAGAATTTTTAAATTTTGGACTTAGGAGTTAGGGGTTCGGCTAGGTGCCCTTATATTAAGTTGTGGGTAAAATGTATCACAAAAAGAGCTTTGGTAAAGTGGCAAGGGTGACGCCACTAAGCTCCTAAAAAGGTGGTGTGTGGAGCATAGAGGAAGACCTAGGTTTGATTCCCTGTGTTGGCAAATAAGAGTATTTATTTTTATGTGCGGGAAGGGTAAGTGTTGGAACCTAAGTGGATTACAGTAAGAGGAGAGTTGGATCAAGTTAAATGCATAAATTAAGGAGGGATAAGGGGAGAGATTTTAGGGATGTGATATGGAGATAGAGTTGGCCGAATAAGGGAGATTGGAGAGGGGATTTTCTGCAGAGGGGTATTAGGTTAGTAATTTCGGCATTAGGGTCTTAGTGGTACTGATTTCTTCTTTGGTGTGTAGCCTTTTCTCTCTTTTCTTTTCAGTTTAATCTACCTCCCTCCTATTCATTTTTCTTTTTTCTTCTTTCAAAACAGCCCACTATTTCCCTCCATTCACCATTGTTTCTTTCCTTAATCTCTACTTCTACCGAAATACCGCAAAAAGCCGAAATCAGTGAAGATAGGGGGTGCCGATTCTTTGTGACCAGCAACCTTTTCTTTTCTTTTCAATAGTTGGCGTTCGATTCCTTTACCTTTTAGGCATCCGGATTCAAGAGGAGAAAGACTGTGGTAAGTGTTCAAACTCTAAACAATTCCTAGTGTAACTTTGGCCAAAAGCCGAAACCCCAAATTTAGGGAGATGGCCGAATGTGGGTATAGGCCTTATGGGGTCTTCTTTTAACATTTTTGTGGTTTATTTAGTGAAGGAGCAGCAAGGTGTAGTGTCGACTTGGAGTAGCTTGGATCACCGGAGTAGTTAGACCTAGTCATCAATCGCGACAAAGGTAAGGTGCCTAAGGCCATTATGGATGGTGGCCGAATGTGTAAGTGTTAATATTGGATAGCTCTTGATTTGGTTCAATTATTGCGAGCTGATCTATTTAACAAATGATTATAGGGAAATCGTGTAGGAGATCTCGTGAGGAATATCACAAATCGTGTGTAAACGAACCCTTTCATAGCTTAAAGCGATAAATCTTTGAAAAGTGAAATGCCAAAATTCGGCATTTCGAGGACTCGTGAGCAATGACGCTCATTAGTTAGTTAGATTCGTTGAGATGATGATCGGGAACATTGGAAGCGGTAAGAACGTGATTTTTGGCATTCACGGTAAGTTGGGCCTCGAGGGTCGCATTAGGGCCCAACAAAGCTTTGGACCCATTTGGGTAAAATTGGTAGAATATGAAAACTAGTTAAATTATGATCGAGACCGATAAAACCATTATGGAATATAGGCTAAATGGGCCTAGATGACTAAATTGGCTAAGTAGGGCCCATTAGGGTTTTTGGCCCAATAACTTCGGTTTCGCTAAAAGTGGGCGAGAATCATTGTTTGCACTCATGAACTGCTTTGTAACAGTTAATGAACATGGAAACCCTAATTTTGGTAAAATTACAAGATTACCCTTATAATATGAAATTGACCGTTTTGCCCTAGGTAAAATGACCATTATACCCCTAGGGTTTATATATGAACTTAATGCATGGGATTTTGATAAACATGATATGTATGATATGCACATGACATGTATGATATGCACATGATATGTATGATATGCACATGAGATGTTCAAAAATGCATTGGGTTGGGAATTTATATGGATGGAGGAAGTGCAAAAGGGCTTAGGCCCCAGTTATCAAAAGGGCTTATGCCCCAGTTATCAAAAGGGCTTATGCCCCGATTATTAAAGGGCTTATGCCCCGATTATTAAAAGGGCTTTTGCCCCAGTTATTAAAAGAGGCTAGGCCTCGAGTTATATGATAAAGCAGCTATGCTGCCAATGGAGAGTTATGGCGGGGTGGGTCGAGTTAATCCGCACATGGTGTGTTGGTTGGTACGGTGGAGAGTAGCGGATGGTGGGTTGAGTAGTCTCCCAAATGGGTTGCATTCTTTCATTTGACATTACATGTGATATAAAATGGGCCTATGGGCCACACCGTTTCTGATAAAAGGCTTGACCCAAGAATATGAAACTTGAAAAGGCTTGACCAGTGTTATGAGATATGAAATATGAAAAGGGCTATGGCCCAAGACATACTTTGAGATTGGATTTGGGCTTAGACCCAACAGTCGCTATTGTTTTGGGCTCTGAAAGGGCTTGTTGCACACTGAGTTTCCAAACTCACCCTTTCCTTAACCTTGCGTGAGCCTTGATGTGGAGACTTGGGCGGAGGGATTCAGAGTGGCCACGGTGATTGTCTTTGGACTTTTAAATAGCGTTGGTTTCCATTTAATTTCCTTTAATTATTATTTATTTTTGGGTTGTAATAAGGCCATTCTAACTTTCCTTTTATTTCTTTTCGGATTATTTTAATTTTAACAACTTTAAAATTGGTTGATAATTATTCAAATGGGCTAGACTTAGGACGTGTTTTCCAAACGATACTTGTTTTCAAAAAAGTTCAACACCACGATTAATCGATTTATCAAAGTCGTTCACTTAAACAAATTTAAACTCGATATAACAAAGTGTGGCTATGGTTGTGGGCATGTCTAGGATTGGATCCAATCAAAGAGCTTGGTACTTAAGCAGCCTTCATGGCTCACCTCCTCTGCCTCGGATACCTACCTAGTGCCTAGCTTCCATACACTTTGTTAACTCAACAAAATATATGGTTTTTAAAACACTAAAACGAAACACGGATTTTTAACTCCAATGTAGCACGTCAGATTTGGCCATAACGTCTGGGCTGGGTTTGGGGTGTTACATGACCATACTTGTAGAACGTATTAAGTGTTACAATCGGCCTTAGCATAGATGTGTATGTTCGGCCACATGAATGAGTGCATGAGTTAATGTGTATGTTCGGCCATAGGTAAGCATATTGATGGCTTTATCTTGACTTAGAAAATTCGGCTAAGGGGAATATTAGCTAATATGTTAAATTTGATTCGTGATTTCGTACATATGGGACTTTAATATCTAATGTATATATGGGCTAAGTACCTTGAGCTTCTCTTTTGATGTTTGAATGAATTGTATTAAATTGTTTAAGGTGATTAAAAATGCGTATGACCATTGTGTATTTGAGCTAGAAGGTGGCTATATGACCTATTAAATTTCTTGTCATATTCGACCATAAGCTAGCATAATGAGACTTTAATAAGTTAAACTTGTGTGAACTAGCTCAAGAGCCTAGAGGAACAAAGTTGGATAAAGGGAAGGAAAAAGTGATTGAATAGCCGTTGAAGTCGTTCGACAACATCCGAGGTAAGTTTTCGAGTAATGGAACTTAGATTATGATTTGATTAGATCATGTTTTAAGCAAATCAAAAATCATGCTCTTTGTGTGTGGCTATTGAGCCGAAATTGCAAGTGTGATAAGTGTCTTGTGTTTGAGTTTTGCTAATGAAAATGAAATACGAATGTGTCATGATTTATTGATAAATGTGCATGGTTATTCGAATGATGTCCTGCTAAGTCCCAAGGCTTTGTGCTAAGTGACTATATCCGGACTAAGATCCGAAGGCATTTGTGCGAGTTACTAAATCCAGACTAAGATCCGAAGGCATTTGTGCAAGTTACTAATTCCGGGCTAAGCCCGAAGGCATTGGTGCGAGTTACTAAATCCGGGTTAAGTCCCGAAGGCATTTGTGCGAGTTACTATAACTGGGCTATGTCCCGAAGGCATCTGAACGAGTAGCTATATCCGGTTAAATTCCGAAGGTACGTGATTCGGGAATGAATGATCTTGCTGTAAAAATTTCAGTTTGTAACACCCCGAACCCGAGACCATCGCCGGTGTCGGACACGAGGGGTTAACAAGCCAAGTTCACTTGTTTTGCCCATCCATTTGACATTTCCAGTCAGGATGGAAAACTGCGTCACTGTCGCCTTAAAAATCATATCTCGAGTTTCAAAACTCGGAAACTGGTTTCGTAAATTTTCCCTGAATTTAGACTCATATATCCATCCATGGATTTATTTCTAGAATTTTTGGTCGGGCCAATTGGTACAGTTTATTAGTTAAAGTCACCCATGTTACAGGGATCGACTGCTCTGACCTTTGTGCGGTATAACTTGAATATCTCTCTGTACAGGGCTTTAATGCTGGTGCCATTTCTTTATAATGAGACTAGACTCAAAATGGAATCTGTACATATAAGGTATTCCTCCTAATTATTTTTGGATAATTTATAGTAAATTTTTAAAGTTGCGACAGGGAACCCAGAAACCATTCTGGCCCCATCTCACAATAGCTTTAATATCTCTTAACATGTAACTCCTATGACCATTTCGTTTCTTCCATATGAAAATAGACTCATCAAGGTTCATTTACATAGCTTATTCACTATTTAATTCCATTCCTACGAATTTTGGTGATTTTTCACATTCACGTCACTGCAGCTGGCAGCATCTGTTTTTTTAGGTAGGTTTTACCTATTTGGTAGTCTCCATGAACCAACTAGTCTTGCCATACATAGGTTCATATATGATCATTTTAACCATGCCAATGGCTGATCATATGACCAACATTCCCATTTCCAAGCCATAGCCACATCATGACACCAAATATATACATACAAACCACAATTAGTCTAAGTCGATACTTCACTTTTACGAGCCATTTTCGCATGGCCGTATATATACATCACAACATATTCAACCAACAAGGGTAGTCCTATACATGCCATTTCAAAGTTCAACCAAAATTTATACCAAAATAGAGGCGTGGATAGTGTGGATGACTTCGACTTTATTGATCCCGAATCCGATTGCTATCGACCAAATCTATAAAACAGAGAGCCAAAGTAACAGGGCAAGCATTTTTATGCTTAGTAAGTCTCAAGGAATATAATCAACTCTAATTACAGCAATACATTCACATAGCCAAATGCATCATTTCATTAATACATTCTTACTTCACACTTCATCATTATATACTTTCACAAAGTATCAATCAAGTCAATAACTGAAATTCATTAGTCGATTGAGCGAATGTTGCTCAAACGTGTCGACTTTCAATGCACATATAAACGTACCTTACTCTTTGGGCTTTTCGGTGTACTAATTGAATTTATTACAGCAACCAACACTCACCTCCAGCCCAAGATTCTTGAATATAACCGGATATAATCACGTGCACAAATGCCTTGGTCTTAGCCGGATAGAATAACTTCATACGAATGCCTTGGTCTTAGCCCGGATATAGCCACTAGCACAATTGCCTTCGGGTCTTAACCCGGATATAATTTCCAGCATAATTGTCTTTGGGGCTTAGCCCGATATCATTCAATTTCTCATGTACACATACATCAATAATCATTGGACATACATATTTCATTTTCGTTACTAAGGCTCAAACGCAAATATAATCACAAGCATATTCGCCTTCGGGACTTAGCCCGGGTAGAATTCAAATGCTCATACATACATAATCAATAATCAATACACATCCATACTTTATTTCACATAATTCAAGTAGGGTCACTTCTTGAGGACTTACCTCGGATGTTGTCGAACGGCTTTTTCGCTATTCGATCACCTTTTCCTTCCCTTGTCCAATTGTGGCCCTCTTAGCTCTTGAGCTAATTCAAACAAATTCAATTTATTAAAACCTCATTGTGCTTGCTTATGGCGAATATGACAAGGAGTTTAAATGGTCATATGGCCACTCTTTAGCTTGAATACACAATGGTCATGCACATTTTATACTACATCAAGCAATTCAATACAATTTATTTGAGCATCAAGGAAAAGCTAAGGCCTTCAATAGGCTACCCAAGGCGAATATTCATGTACATGTTGAGGTCAATTTTGCACTTAATACCTCACAAAAACAGCATGCATTTTACTAGTTAATGCTTTGCACATTGTATTAAAACTTATAATATAGCATCAAGCACTTATATGTGTGCTAGGCGAATTGTGCTTGCAATTTCACAAGCATTCTTCCACATCTTCTTCTTTAAACCAATATATTCATCACTTACTTCATAGCCAAAACATCATGTGCAAACATATATATACAATATGAGCATGGCCAATTTCAAGGTGTCCATAGCCATCCAAAAATACAAATTTTAACTAACATGCAAGAAGCATGAACCATGCTCATGAATGCATCATGGCGAATATGACAATCATGCTCCATTCAACTTCAATCATGGTTAAACACAAAAAGAAAACTCAAAATCTTACTCAAGAGTAGACAATCCATCATTGCATGCATCATCATCAAGCTTCACACTTAGCATGCAATGGCTTTATCACCATAACAACTTTGGCCAAATACCATTTCCATGGCATAACAAGGATTTGAGCCATGGCTAACATGCACATCAAATTAGCAACCAAACCATGCATGAAACTCCCAACACAACCTCATACATACCTTAATCTTGATGCAAACTTAGCCAAATCTCCTTCTAGATCTCTTCTAAACAAAGGAAATGAAGCAAAAATCCCTTCTTCCTCTTAGTATTTTCGGCCAAAAAGGGAGAGAGCAAGCATGAACAATTTTTTGTTTTCTCTTCTTGGTTGCACGGCAATGGGGGATGCTACTCTCTCACACATTTTTTTTTCTTTTCTCACCCATGCTTAGTTGTTTATTATTTCTAACATCATCCATTAGTAAAACATGTTGGGAACATGTTCCCTTGCCCATAACCTTGTCATGGCCGGCCACTCCTCCTTATGAAGGGGATTATTTGACATGCAACTCCACCTTTTTGTTAACATGTACTAACAAACCATTTAAAATTAGCCTATCATATTTCACCATGTTTCACTTTGATCCCTATTTAATACTTTCTCATACAAATGGGTAAAATTAGAGAATGAAATTTCCACATATGCATGCACACACATAGTAAGCATAGAATATAACAATTAATTATTTTTATGACTCGGTTTAGTGGTCCCGAAACCACATTCCGGCTAGGGTCTATTTTGGGCTGTCACACAGTTAATATGCGGGTAAAATCCCAACAATGAGGTATGTTTCGTATGTGCTTTGAATTAGTTGAGCCCTTACAAATGAGTATTCGCTCAGTTGATAAATGAGCTACCGGCCTTTGGCTAAGTTGATCTTTGTGTATGAATATAAGGGTTGGTAATGTGAAGTAAGTATGATATTGAGAATTCGTGCATATGAAATTATCTGTTTAGCTACATGAATGCTATACTTTGGTTGTGTCTAAATTCTTTGCTCAAAACTTACTAAGCATTTAATGCTTACTCCGTTTCTTGATTCTCTGTTTTATAGATGTTGGTTCTTCAGCTATCGGACTTGGGATTTTGAAGTCGAAGTCGCCCACACTATCAAAGCTCCTTTTGGTATACTTTTGGTTGAACTTTGAAATGGCATGTATAGGACCACCCTTTTGTTGTTGGTCATGAACCCTTCGGTTTTGTGTAAATTTGGATAGCCATGCGAAAATGGCTTAAATATACTTTGATCATAGCATTATAATCGTTTTGTATGTTGTCCGTCGAGAGGTATGGAAATGTTGGCAACGGTTAGCCATGGGAATGGTTATTCATGATCACTTTTGGTATATGTATGACAAACTCTAGTTGATCCATGAAGGATCATGAAATAGGTAAAGTTTACCTTAAAAATAGATGCTGGCAGCAGCAGTGATGTGGATGTGAAAAATCACTAAAAATAGTAGGAATGGAATTAAATAGTGAATAAATTATGTAATCGAACCTTGATGAATTTATTTTCATAGGAAGGTAACGAAACATTCATATGAACAGTATACTATGAGATGTTAAAGTTTTCGTGAGACAGGGCCAGAACGGTTTCTGGATCCCTTGATCTGATTTTGGAAATTCATTATAAATTTACCAGAGATAATTAGAAGTCATGCCATATATGTACAGATTCCTTTTCGAGTGTAGTTTCTGTAGAAACAAACGGAATCAGTATTGAAGCCCTGTACAGGGAGATATCCAAGTCGTAGTGTGAAAAGGTCAGTGTAGTCGATCCCTGTAACATGGGGGACTTTAACTAATAAACTGTACTAATTGGCCCAACCAAAAATTCTAGAAAAAAATTTTTAGATGCATATATGAGTTTAGTTTCAGGGAAAAATCACGAAACTGATTTTCTAGTTGTGGAGCTCAAGATATGATTTTTAAGGTGACAGTGACACAGTTAGCAGGCTGTCTGGAAATTTTTAAAATGAACTGTGCAAGTAAGTGGATTAAGCCCGTTAACCCCTCGTGTCCGACTCCGGCAACGGTCTCGGGTACGGGGTGTTACACATACCTGTCAAATTTTCCCATTCACCACACTTATCAACATGTCACCTTCATTTTAGGTATTCTCCTTATTCACTTAAGATTCTCCCATTGAACACATTGGAATATAATTCGAATACACGGACTGCATGCACATAAGTGCCATACCCGTAGCTAGACAAACTCAATAGCCCGCGGAATTATGTAGCCAAGCTACCGTGTAACCCACCCATAAGCGAACTCGGACTCAACTTAACTAGCTCGGGCGTTCGCATCCATATGTGAACTCATACTCAACTCAACGAGTTCGGAATTCAAATATCCTAGTGACATGTCACTTGTATTCTAATCTTTTACCAAGGTTCAAATGGGATTTTCCTCGATCACACATCTTTGTCGTCTTCTACAGAATGTCGGAACTGATACTTGGTAGCATTTCATATTTATTAAGTAGCTCACATAATTTGCATATTACTCAATAATAACCACAAAGCATAATATTTCATGATAATAATCATCATATCATATAAATATCATTATATTACTTAAAATGACAATTATGTTGCCACATCTACACATGAACTTACCTCGGTACAAAATGTTAGAAATCGAGCCTATTCCTTGTAAACTTTATTTTTCCCTTGATCACGACTCGAATCTCGTTTCTCTTGATCTAAACTACTAAATGAATTTATTCAATATACACATTCATCAAAACAACCCTTAATACGGGCTTGGATAAAAATTACCATTTTACCCCTAGCTTTTCAATTATTTACAATTGAGTCCTTAAGTTTGTACAATGAGTTACATGCATTACGCATGACATCTAGGCATAGCTGAATTTCCTAGTGTCCATAACAGCCCATATTTTACACCAAAAATCAGATTTTTACCATCAATTTTACCTCTTTTTACAATTAAGTCCCTTTTTAGTTGTTTTCACATAAAACTACAAGTAAAAGTTGTTAAGCACATCAAACCATCATATTCCTTCATTATTCATAAAAATACAATTATGTCACACATGGGTAAATTTTCATACATGCATCCTAGCTCAAAATATTGCTAGAAAATTATAGAACATGCTTTCTAGATTTTAAAATCGAAAAGAGCATTAAAAACGGGCTTAAAAATGTTGAAAACCCTAGCTATGGTGACAAGCAAAAATTCGGTAGCCCTTATGGAGAAGATGAGTCCATTTTTGTTTTATTTTTCCCTTTTTAATGACTATATTTACCAAATGACAAAAATGCCCTTAATGCATTTCTTTGTAATTTTCATGTACAAGCCCATTTTTGTCCAAAATTTTAGAAATTAGTTAAATTGCTATTTAAGACCTCCTAATTAATATTCCAAAGCAATTTCATACTAAAAGCTTCTAGAATACAAGTTTTGCAACTTATTCAATTTAGTCCCTAATTTCAAATTAAGCACTTTATGCATAGAATTTCTTCATGAAATTTTCACACAATCATGCAATCATATCATAGACCTAAAAATAATTGTAAAATAATTATTTGTATCTCAGATTTGTGGTCCCGAAACCACTATTCTGATTAGGCCCTAATTCAGGATATCACACAAGGGGTGATTGCGATTTGTTTTGGTAAGGAAATACGTTTGATTTTGGACTTCGTTAGTTGTGTAAGGACAGAAGTCAAGTAACTGAATCTGTGTTATGTTGATTTGGTTCAGGTATAAGAGCATTCAGAACAAGGTTCACTTCAAACGCTTCAGGTGTGTGAACACTGCCATTGGATGTAAAACTGCAAGGGCTGAAAAGCCAAAAAGCCGAAAGCCTGAAATGCTGAAAAGTGGGTTGTCAACACCACACGGGCGTGTGGGTGCCCGTGTGGCAGGTCGTGTAACAAAACATGGTCGTGTGGTCGATGAGATGGCCATGAGCACTTTCATGGACCGAAATGATATTGCGCCATTTTGGGTCGAACTAGGCCGTGTTGGCCCAATAGGTCGTGGCCCTATAAGAAAAATCACTCAAAGTGCGGTAGATTGTAGGCCAGGTTGTTTAAACTACATGATAAAGGCCATTTCTAGTATAAGTGGGCCATGTGAAAGTATGGGCCCACATGGGCCCGCAATATGGGCTGAAGGCCAATTATCACTGTTTGACTATTAAGGTTGCATGGGTCACCTGAGACGACTGTGGACCTACTATTGGGTCGATATGTAACACCCCTAACCTGAATCAGATCACCGGATTAAGGCTAAGAGGTATTACCGAACTAAACATTTAATAATCTCATTCACATTGTAAATAAACATAAACAGAGATCAAGCTGAAATACATACTGATATTTAAGTTATACGCCATTTTCGTATGGCCAAAATATTTACAATTTCAAAACATCGTTATCATCAGCCTAACCTATACATGCCATATCGAGTCCAAAATATAACTGTACCCAAAAAGATTGATAGTGTGATGAACTGCTGACGATCCTCGAGTTAGTGGCCAAAATCAACAATCTATAAAATAGGGAAATAAAGAATAGAGTAAGCTTTCAAAGCTTAGTAAGTTTTAAGCAATACAAACAATTAAAACTTGTCATTTAAATCGAGCATGTAGTATCACAAAACTAGTATTCTAATTACAAATCACTTGGCCGAATATACACAAGTACACCAATTATAAAGCCTATTGGCCGAATATATATGTATATATATATGAATACACAAAGAAATTTTAGCACATACTTTACTTTACTTTATAGCTCATACAATTAATTTAAGTCACATACTTTCATATAATGACAAACATCGACCGAATAGGTCATTCTCTTATTCGTAGATATAGTAATCTTCCACACACATATATCGTTCTTTGATAATAATAATTCACTTTAAAAATCAACTCACATATGAGTGCATAATACGTACCTGACCATCATAATGTATCATACATAATCAATAGTAGTTTACCTCGAACTTTCGAATTCATAATCTTACTCGAATCATCGGTGTTAAGCCTGCTAGGTTTAAAACCCGAATCCAGTTACCAGCACAAAGCCTGCGGGACTTTAAGCTCGGATATAATACCAGCACTAAGCCTGCGGGATTTAACCTGGATATATTACCAGCACGAAGCCTGTGGGACTTAACCGGATATATTACCAGCATGAAGCCTGTGGGACTTAACCCGGATATATATCGAGTGCTAAGCATATTTACTCACATGATAACTCAATTCACATAACATATCACATTACTAATTCAATTTCTTCACTCGAATATAAGCACAAAAAAAATACACCTTCAACATAACTTTCAATTTAATATTCATACACAAGAACACATAACCATTTCACTATCTCATCTTAACTCCTAATAACCATTCGGTTACATGCCATATACTTAATTTATTTATCAAACAACCTCATTCAAGTAGAGACAATAGGTCGCAATTCATCTATCATACTTATCTCATGACATCATCAATTATATAATAAATGTGATTACTCAAAACTTACTTCGGTATATTTGAACGGTCGCGGATTGTCTACTCTATTACTTTCTCTTTTCCTCTATCCAACTTTGATCCTCCTTGCTCTTGAGCTTAATTAAAACAAATAGATTTGTTTAATTACTTAACCAATATTATTTACTTATTAATCACATTCGGCAATCACATATCAAATTCAATATGTATTATAATTTATATAAATATGCCATGATTCAAATTTCATATTTATTTGTAACCGAAGACGGCAAGAACTTATCAAGCCATGAAAATCACTTATAGCTCATGCACAAAATGATCATATAACCCTAATGACCGATTATTCAACTTATACCTAGTTCGCATACACAAGAAAAACTCACATAGCTTATATTGCTTTCTTATACACAAATTTAACCACCACAAATATTTTATCAAGAAACACTCTAATCATTTTAGCCAAATTTTCTATTACCAAAAAAAAATCACATATATATAACACTACTCATTACACATATACATCAACTATCAAAAATTCCCACTCCTTAGCTATTGCCGAATGCTTATATAAGTCTTGAGTCATCTTTAACACATTTATAAATCTTCCAATTCAACTTAATACAAAAATAATATCATTTAAATAGCCAACACCCAATTTCTTTAACCAAGCACATTTTTGACAATGACAAAGGCAATATAACACACCTTTAATCCAACTTATAATTTTTTTTTTTTGCATAACATATTCAAAGCATTCACTCCATTCCATCATTTTAAACACAAGCATTACTCAAAGATATCCCTAGTTCAAATTCGGCAATTACACAAATACACAAGCTAATTTTTTTTTTATCATCTAAACTACTTACATGAACATTAAACTATCTCAAACATCATTCATTTGTAATTATTCATTAAAACTTGAAGACAACCATCTATCCCCTTCATTATTTACCATGACCGAAAGCTCAAATCATCCCTAAAAAAATCAAAATTTTAACATGGGTTAAATAAAGAACTTGGTAACTAACTTAAAATTAACTAAAATTTCAAGAACTAACATGAATTTCTTACCTTAATTCAAGCCTAAGATGATCGAATGGTGTTTTCTCCCCTTTTTTTCTCTTTACATTCGGCTTAGAAGAAAACAAAGATGAACATCTTGTTTTCTTCACCCATTTTCTATTTTTAATAATCATTATTCTATAATATAAAGCCATTTAATTGAAATAATGCTAATAGAAAATACATATATTATATATTAAATAACAACATGGCCGGCCACTATCTACAAATGGATAATTTGACATGCAAGTCCATTCTTTTTATAACATGCATTAATAGACCATTATACTTTAACTTATCACATTTCAAAATGTCTCACATAAGTCCTATTTAATAAATTTCACATACAAATGACAAAATCAAAGCATGAAATTTTCACACATGCATTTACACATATAATAAGCATAGAATATAACGGTTAATTATTTTTTTGACTCGGTTTTGTGGTCCCGAAACCACTTTCCGACTAGGGTCAAATTAGGGATGTCACACGATAAGTGTACTTAGACCCTATACTGATGAAATGACCATTATACCCTTGTGAGGTAAGTTGACTAAAATACCCCTGTATTATGTATGACTATTTTTGAGCATGACATTTATGCATACACGTATGATATTATGTTGTATTACATGGGGTGGGATATATGATTTTGGAGGAAGTGTAATGAAAGGCTACAAGCCTATTATTGGCAGCTCTACTGCAAATACTGTTTTAGTACCGAAATCGGTACGACGTGGTGTGTAGGGTTAGGTGGGTTGATTTTATCCCCACATGCTGTGTAGGGCTAGTACGGAGATGGTGTGTAGCGGTTGGTTTGGGTAGGATTATATTTTTGCATACTGTACTGAAATGGGCTCAGGCCCAGACTGATATCGTTACTAAGAAAGAGGCTAAGGCTCTAACTGGAACTAATGGGCATAGGCCCAGATTGCGTTTACTCTGATTATTTGTTATTTTGAGATTTCACACACTGAGTTTTCATAAACTCACCCATCTGTTGTCCCAGGCTTAGACGAATCGAGGCGACGGAGGACTCGAAGGTCGCCACTCAACGTATTTAATTTATTTAATATACTATAATTTAGATTTTATTTGATATTGGGTTTTCGTTATGTAATAAGGCTTTTTAAAGTTTATTTTAATTTGAGGGATTTAATTACTTTAATTTTTACCTGTTAGTAATAGGACTCGTATTTTCAAGAAAGCACAAACCAATGTTTTTCTAAAATCACCACGCTTACACCATACATTTTAAAAGCTTCCGTAACAAACACTGATTTAAAATTTGAGAAACTAGTGTAATTAATATTTTGCTTAAATTACTTGAGTTTTCACAAGGAACTAGTCATCCTAACCTTTTATTTAGAACCTAAAGAAGTTTTTTTATGAAAAATGGATTTTTTTCAATTTGTGGTTTGGAAAAACACTCCAATGTCACATCACAGATTCGGCCATAACGTCTAGGCCGGGTTTGGGTTGTTACATTTAGTGGTATTAGAGTCAGGTTGCAAAACTCAACTGTGGATTTGGGTTTTCAAAACTGTGGAATTGTTTTACTGAAGGAGTGGTACACTGAGTCTCTGCACCGATCTTGTAAGTCTTCTGACTGTTTTTACTGAAATATTACTAAGATTACTTTAAGTAGTAAAAACTGTATGGAAAAATCTTTAGTTAGAGTAAACTTCGAACAGTGAATTATGAAAACGAACTCTGAAATAATATTGTTCATAAAAAATCTGTAATAAACACTGGAATAATAACTGTCTGGCATAAAACTTTTAATATAGATAAAAGCGCGAGTGGATAATGAGCACTAGGGGTACTCGTGGTAGAGGCTGCAGCAGAGGCCGTGGAGGTGCTCAGGTTGGGTTTTTGTCTTCTAGACACCAGCCTAATGAAGAAGCCTGAGAGGCACCAACTTCACCTATGGCTGAGACAAGGTCTCAGAATTGAGCGGCTGGGGACGACACACTGTCCCAAGCAATGTTAAGAATTCTGGAAAGGGTCGCTGGGCCTGGTACTGGTAATGTGGGCCGTGGGTCGGTTACAGAACGACTCAAGTCTAATAGGGCAGAGATATTCAAAGGTATTGCTGGAGTTGCCCCTAATGTGTCCGAATATTGAATTGAGGCCACAGAAAGGATCATGGATGACCTTGACTGCACCCCTGATCAGAAGCTAAAAGGTGCAGTATCCCTGCTAAGAGACGAGGCTTACCAGTGGTGGCTTACCATCAAAGAGGGCACTCAAGCCAATCATTTGACCTGGGAGTTTTTCAAGACTACTTTCCAGGCTAAATATATGGGTGTCTAATATGTGGATGCCGTAGAAGGGAATTTCTGAACTTAACTCAAGGAGGTAGGACAGTGGCTAAATATGAGGTTGAATTTTTGTGATTGAGCCGCTATGCACGTGGGATGGTGGCAAAAAAATACGAGCGGTGTGTTCAATTTAAGGATGGCCACAGAGATGGTTTAAGGGTTCTGATAGCTTTTTAGAGGGAGCAGGATTTCGCAGCCGTAGTTGACAAGACAAAAATCATCGAGGATGTGACGCGCGCTGAGCACCAGAGAGGGGAGAAAGGCAGAGGTAAAAGAGATGCTGAGCCCTCAAATTCTTTTCAGAGGTTTAAGAAAAAGCCTAGAGTTGATGGGCCAATTAGAGTAAGGACCCCTGCTGCTGCTACTTCTGGACTGCAGTTTTGTGTTGATTGTGGAAAACGGCATCAGGACGAATGTTGGAAAAAGATGAGTGCATGTCTAAGATGCGGATCATTGGAGCACCGTGTCAAGGATTGTCCACGGAGGCCTGAGCAGGTGCAAGCTACTGGTGTTGGTAATGTTCAGTGGGGTGGTCAGCAACCACTGAGAGGCCGAGGTCAGACCAAGGGTGAAAATGGTGTGGGCCGTGGTCGTGGAGCACTGAGTAGAGGTGTTGGTTATTCGAAGATGAGGCAGATAGCTTTGGTTCATGCTGCACATCACCGAGAGGACGAAAATGCTCCAGATATCATAACGGGTGTGTTTTTTTTATCCATAAGGTACCTCATATTGCATTAATTGATATTGGATCTACTCATTCATATATAGCATGCTCTGTGTCTAAGATGTTGGGTATTATGGCTGAAAACACTATAAGTGAGATTACTGTTTTAAGTTTGCTGAGGTAGTCGGTACAAACAAATAAGATGTTTAGAGATGTTCCTTGGAAATACAAAGAGTTGTCTTTCTGGCCAATCTTATGGAACTGCTTTTCGAGGAATTCGACCTTATACCAGGCATGGATTGGTTAGTTAAAAATCGGGTAAGCTTAGATTGTGCCACTAAACGAGTTGTTCTGATAACTGGGGAAGACAAGGAAGTAGTGGTAATTAGTGAATGACAACTATTTGAGTAATGTAATTTCTGCGCTAAAGGCTGAGAAACTAGTTCGCAAGGGTTGTGAGGCGTTCTTGGCTTACGTCAGTGTTTCAAATGTTAGGGACTCTTCGGTAAAGGGTATTAGAATGGTCAATGATTTTTCAGACTTCTTTCCTAAAGAGTTTTCGGGGTTACCTCTACAGCGTGAAGTGGAGTTTGGGATTGAGCTCTTTCCTGGTACAGCTCCGGTGTCCATCGCCCTTTACAAAATGACACCGAAGGAGCTCTTAAGGTCCAGATACAAGAGTTACTGGTCTGTGGGTTTATCTGACCTAGTGTGTCTCCATGGGGAGTACTAGTTTTGTTTGTGAAAAAGAATGATGGATCCATGCGTATGTGCATCGATTACAGGCAATTAAATAAGCTGACCATGAAGAACAAATACCCTCTGCTAAGGATGATCTGTTCAATCAACTGCGAGGGGTGTCGGTATTCTCTAAAATAGATCTTCAGTCGAGGTATCATCAACTGATAGTTAAAGAGGTCGTTGTACACAAGACAGCATTTAGGACTCGTTATGGTCATTACAAGTTCTTGGTAATGCCTTTTGGACTGACAAATGCACTAGCAGCTTTTGTAGATCTGATGAACAGAGTATTTCAACCCTATCTGGATCAGTTTGTTGTAGTATTTATAGACGACATATTGGTATGCTCAATGACTAATGTGGAACATGATGAACATCTCCGAGTAGTTCTACAAAATTTGAGGGAGAAACAACTGTACGCCAAGTTCAGCAAATGAGAATTCTGGTTAAGAGAGGTAACGTTTCTTGGTCATGTAGTATCTGCTGAGAGGATTAGGGTTGATCCTCAAAAAATTGAGGCTATCTTGGATTGGAAGCAACCTAAGACTGTATCGAAAATTCAAAGTTTTCTGGGACTGGCTAGGTACTATCGCAGATTTGTAAAAGGATTCTCATTGATTACCGCACCATTAACTAAGTTACTACGAAAGGATGTGCCCTTTAATTGGACTGATGAGCAGCAAGAGAGGTTTGAGAAGCTCAAGAAAGTTCTGACTAAGGTCCCTGTCTTGATTCAGCCAGAGTCTGGGAAAGAATTTACTGTCAACACCGATGCATCACACCTTGGTTTCGATTGTGTGTTGATGTAAGAGGGTAAGGCGGTAGCTATGCGTCACGCTAGCTTAAGACTCACGAGGTGAATTACCCAACACATGACTTGGAGTTAGCCGCAGTGGTACTTGTACGGTGAGAAGTGTATCATTTACACTGATTGTAACACCTCAAACTTGGCCTAGACGTTACGACCGAATCTAACGTGTCACATGAGAGTGCCTTCTAAAATTGGAACTTGTTAGGGAAAAATTATTTTTAAGTTAAAACCCATTTAGTTTTTATTGCTTGAGAAAACTCAGAAATTTCGTTATTACAACTGAAATTAACTTATTTTAACATTTGTTATCATAGATTTCTTAATCCGATTTAAGCCGCGAAAGCTTCTCTTGTTGGAAACCTTAAGGTTAAAAATGCATGTTTTTCTTTGAAACTGTTATTATTTTGAAAACCCGTTGTTCCTACTCTAGCAGTTTAAATTACGAAATCAGAAACCCAATAAAAGTTAAAAATCCCCCAAATGGCCTTATTACATAATGAAAACCCAAAAATAAAATCTTTAGATAAACTAGGTCAATATCATATCATCTGCGATCGTGTGGCCACCTCTGAGTCCCTCTCGGCTCCAAATCGTATAAGGCTAGGGATTACCTGCACAGTTAAAAGAGGGGGTGAGTTTACAAAAACTCAGTGTGTAATCCCCTATCAGTCAAACAGTAAATAGTGCATACTGATGTGATGCGGGCTGAGTTGTAACACCCGTACCCAAGTCCGTTCGAGTCGAACACAAGGTGCACAGACTTGACTTAATCATTTTCACATCCATTTAAAATTTTCCGGACAAAAGTTGGTTCTTTGCGTCCTTTGTCGCCTTAAAAATCATATCTTGAGTTTCAAAGCTCGAAAATCAGTTTCGTAATTTTTCCTGAAATTAGACTCATATTTCCATCTACAAATTTTTTCTAGAATTTTTGGTCCGGCCAATTAGTACAGTTTATTAGTTAAAGTCTCCCCTGTTACAGGGATCGACTACACTGACCTTTGCACATTACGACTTGGATAACTCCCTGTACACGGCTTTAATACTGATGCCATTTGTTTCTATAGAAACTAGACTCAAAGAGGAATCTATACATATATAGCATGACTCCTAATTATCTCTGGTTAATTTATAATGAATTTCCAAAGTCGGAACAGGGGATCCAGAAACCGTTCTGGCCCTATTTCACGAGAACTTTAATATCTCTTAACATATAACTCATATGACCGTTTCGTTTCTTCCATATGAAAGTAGATTCATCAAGGTTAATTTACATAATTTATTCACTATTTAATTCCATTCCTACAATTTTTAGTGATTTTTCAAATCCACACCACTGCTGCTGTCAGCATCTGTTTTCAAGGTAAACTTTACCTATTTCGTGGTTTCCATGGACCAACTAGAGTTTTGTCATACATAGGTCCACATATAATCATATTTAGCCATTCCAATGGCTGATCATTTGCTTAACACTTCCATTCCAGTCCATAGTCACATCATGAAACCATACATATATACATAAACACAAATGGTCTAATGCCATACTCCACTTTTACGAGCCATTTTAGCATGGTACGTACACACATACATCACAAAACGTGCTTGAAAAAAACAGCAAAGGGTAGTCCTATACATGCCATATCCAGAGTTCAACTAAAAGAGTACCAAAGGGCTTTGATAGTGTGGATGACTTGACTTGATGATCCCGAATCTGATAGCTAACGAGCAAAATCTATAAAGCAGAGAGCCAAAGCAGCGGGTAAGCATTTTAATGCTTAGTAAGTTTCAAGTAATGAAAATGACTTTGACTAAAGTATTACATTCACATAGCTAAATGAATCACTTTAGTAATACACATTCTCATAATCATACTTACTTCACACTTCATCAACATATACACACACAAGGTATCAACCTATCTAAGAGCCGAAAGTTCGTTAGTCGATTGAGCGAATACTATTTCAAGCGAATCGACCTTTCCGATGCACATACAAACATACCTTATCGTTTGGGTTTTTCGAGCATATTAATTGAATTTATTGCAGCACAAAAGCTCACCCTCAAACCAAGTTTCTTGAATTTAGCGGATATAACCACAAGCACAATTGCCTTGGTCTTAACGGGTATAGCAACTTCGCACAAATGCCTTGGTCTTAGCAGGATATTACAACTTCGCACAAATGCCTTGGTCTTAACCGGATATAGCAACTTCGCACAAATGCCTTGGTCTTAACCGGATATAATCACTAGCATAAATGCCTTGGGGCTTAGCCGGTATCATTCAATTGCTCACACACATATATCAAAAATCACGACACGTCCATATTTCATTTTAGTTACTAAGGCTCAAACACAAAACATTAATCAAACCTTTCCAATCTCGGCTCAATAGCCACACACAAAACATGATTTCAATTGACTTTACAACGTAGTCCCTACGCACATTCGGCTATCCGCCATATTATGACAAATCATTTCAATATAATACAAGTAGGATCATTACTCGAAGACTTACCTCGGACGTGGTCGAGTGATTTAACGACTATTCGACTACTTTTCCTTCCTTTATCGGATTTACCTCCCTTTGCTCTTGAGCTTAATTTAACAAATAAATTGATTTAATCATTTGAGCATCGAAGAGGAATTCAAGGTACTTAGCCCACATATTTTCATTAGACATTAAAGTCACATATGTACGAAATCATGAATCAAACTCAGCACATTAGTTAGTACTCTCTTTAGCGAATTTTCTAAGCCAAGAATAGGCATCAATATGCTTGCCCTAACCGAATGCATGCACACCAATCCCCTCATGTGGCGAATATGCATGTCCATGTTGAGGCCAATTATACATAATACCACACATAAATGGCATACATTTTACTAACTAACGCATTCCATATTGTAACTCAATACGCATCAATCATTTACTTCATAACAAAACATCATCATATGAAAATATATACCTTGAGATAGCATATATGTCATACCAATACATCATGTGCAAACACATATACATGTAGGTGCAAGGGCCGAATCTCAAGTTGCTTATAACCAAATATAAACATATATCCAAAGCTCAAATCTTACCTACCATGCAATATGCATATATCATACTTATGGATACCCCATGGCCGAATACACCACAACACCATACCGTTTCAATTTTGGTCATGGTTAAACAAAGAACTTAATGTCTCACTCAAAAATGCTAAAAGAAAATCCAAGAGTCCTCAATCCACCATCACATGTATCATTATCAAGCTTCATATTTAGCATGCAATGGCATTAACACAAAATCTACTTTGGTCGAATACCATTCCCATTACATAGCGGATTTGAACCATGGCTAATAAGAATATCAAGCTAGCAACTAAAAACATGCATGAATCTCATAGCACAACTTCAAACATACCTTAATCTTGATACAAGTATAGCCAACCTCTTCCTAATCCTCTTCCAAACCAAACATGAAGCAAAAACTCCCTCCTTCTTCCTTAGAATTTTCGGCCAAGAGAGAATGAAAAGGATGAACAAATTTTTTTGTTTTCTTTCTTACCTTCACGGCAATGGGGAGGGGGAGAAGCCTTCACACACATTTTTTTTCATTTTTTTATTACCCATGCACCTTATTTTATTTATTCCAACATGAAACACTTACACAACATGTTTCATGACATGTTTTGCCCATAATCCCTTGTCATGGCCGGCCATTAGCTATTAGGGGGGGAAATTTGACATGCAAGTCCTCCCTTTTGATTACATGCACTATTAGGTCCTTATAGATTAGCCTATCACATTTCAAAAGTGTCACACAAGTCCTAATGACTGAATTCACATGCAATCGACTAAATCGAAGCTTGAAATTTTCACACATTCATAAATACATATTCTAGACAATAATTATTACGTTCAAACATTTCGGTGACTCGGTTTAGCGGTCCGAAACCACTTCCGACTAGGGTCAATTTTGGGCTGTCACAACTCTCCCCACATAAGAAATTTTCGTCCCCGAAAATCTTACCGGTAAATAGGTTTGGGTATCGCTCTTTTATAGAGTTCTCGGGTTCCCAAGTAGCTTCTTCCATTCCGTGTTTGAGCCATAACACTTTCACTAACGGAACCCTTTTGTTTCGCAATTCTTTCACTTCACGTGCTAGGATACGAATCAGTTCTTCTTCATAACTCATATTTGCTTGAATTTCAACCTCTGATGGACTAATTACGTGCGACGGATCAGATCTATAACGTCGAAGCATCGAAACATGAAAGACGTCGTGAATCTTTTCAAGTTCAGGGGGCAAAATCGATCGATACGCAACTGGACCGACTCGTTCGGATATTTCATATGGCCCGATGAACCTCGGACTCAATTTGCCCTTACGCCCAAATCGAGTATCTTTTCCAAGGTGAAACTTTAAGAAACACTTTGTCTCCACGATACTCAATGTCTTTTCGTTTGGATCTGCGTCACGACTTCTGGCGATCGGTGGCTGCCTTCAGACTTTCACGGATTACTTTTACTTTTCGTTCAACATCTTTAATCAAATCAACTCCGAAAATTTTACTTTCACCGAGCTCGGTCCAGAACAATGGTGTACGACATTTACGCCCGTACAAGGCCTCGTAAGGTGCCATCTTAATACTTGATTGAAAACTATTGTTGTAAGCGAATTCAATCAAAGGTAAATACCGTTCCCATGAACCACTGAACTCGAGGATGCAACATCTCAACATATCCTCAAGTATCTGAATTATCCGCTCGGATTGACCATCGGTTTGGGGGTGAAAGGCGGTGCTGAAATGCAACTTGGTACCCAAAGCTTCTTGCAATTTCTTCCAAAATCGCGAGGTGAATCTCGGATCTCTATCCGACACAACAGAAATCGGTATCCCTTTAATCTCACAATCTAAGAAACGTACAATTCAGCTAGTTTATCCAATGAAAAATCCGTACGCACGGGGATAAAGTGAGCCGACTTAGTCAGTCTATCAACAACAACCCAAATCGCATCCTTCTTACTTGCTGACAATGGCAGTCCGGACATAAAGTCCATTGTGACTCGATCCCATTTCCACTCGGGTATCGTGATCGGCTGAAGTAACCCTGAAGGCACTTGATGTTCCGCTTTCACTTGTTGACATATTAAACATCTCGAAACAAAGTCGGAGATGTCTCGTTTCATACCATGCCACCAAAACCGAGCGTTTCAAATCGTTGTACATCTTCGTACTCCGGGTGAATTGACATTCGGCTACAATGGGCTTCGTTCGAATCATCGAAATGAGTTCAATTCCTTGGAACACATAGGCGACTTCGAACCTCAAACAATCATCATCATCAATTTAAAACTCCGATTCCTTGTTGGAACACACTCACCCGTTTTGCGACCAACTCATCGTCAACTTTACGAGCTTCACGAATTTGATGAGTCAATAATGGTTTGGCCTTTAATTGACTATTAACACATTGTCGGGTAGAATAGACAAGTGTACATTCATAGCTCATAAAGCAAGCGGTGATTTTCGACTTAAGGCGTCATAACCACATTAGCCTTTCGGGTGATAATCAATGACAAGCATAATCTTTTATCAACTCAAGCCAACGTCTTTGTCATGATTCAAGTCTCTTTGAGTCATCAAATATTTGAGACTTTTGTGATCCAAAATACATGGCATTTCTCACCAAATAAGTAATGTCGCCATATTTTCAAAGCGAATACAATGGCGACTAATTCGAGATCATGGGTGGGATAATATTTCTCATGTGGCTTTAATTGTCTCGACGCATAGGCCACAACTCGACCTTCTTACATCAATCGCAACCTAACCCAAGTAGGGAGGCGTCACTATAGATGACAAACTCTTTGCACGATTATTTGCACTAAAATTGGGGCTTCCGTCAAATAAGTTTTCAGTTGATCAAAACTTTTCGACATTTTTCCGTCCATTCGAACTTAACATCTTTTGAAGTAGCCGTCATGGGTGTGGCTATCATCGAGAAACCTTTACAAACCGTCGGTAATGTAGGAAAGTCCCAAAAGCTCCCAACCTCGATAATATTTCTCGGAGGCTTCCGGTTAAGTATGGCTGAAATTTTGCTCGGTCGACTCGAATACGATGCAGATACCACATGACCCAAGAAGTGACCTCTTTTAACGAAACTCACACTTGCTGAACTTAGCATATAACCGCTTATCCGTAAAATTTGCAACACTAATCTCGGTGTTCAAGATGTTCGGTCTCATTTCTGAATAGACCAAGATGTCATCAATGAACACAACTACAAACTGGTCCAAATCTTTCGAAGATCCGATTCATCAAATCCATAAATACCGCGAGGGCATTAGTGAGCCCGAATGGCATCACTAAGAACTCGTAGTGACCGTACCTCGTTCAAAGCGGTTTGGGTACATCCGAATCTCGAATCAGCAATCGATAATAACCCGATCTCAAATCTATCTTTGAAAACACCGAGGCTCCCTTTAGTTGATCAAACAAATCATCAATATGCGATAGCGGATATTTATTCTTTATCGTCACTTTATTCGGTGACGATAGTCAATGCACAACCTCATGGTTCCGTCCTTCTTTTCACAAACAATCTTGGTGCACCCAAGGTGAGAAACTTGGTCGGCGAAACCTCTATCCGTCAATTCTTGCAACCGAGCTTTCAACTCCTTTAACTCGGTTGGTGCCATACGATCTGAGCTATCGAAATTGGCGTAGTCCTGTACAAGCTCAATACCAAACTCTATCTCTGAGCAGTGGCAAACCCGGTAATTCTTGGGAAAAACATCCGGGTATTCACAAACCACCAGCACAGATTCGGTTTTATTTCTAACTCCTTATCATCAAGTACATACGCAAGGTATGCTTCGCACCCTTTCTTACATATTTCGGGCCAACATTGATGATATTACAAATGGCAACCCCTTTAAGTCCGTAGACTCAACTCGGATCATCTCGTTATTTAGCACCTCAAATCCATAGTCTTGCTTTTGCAATTCACAACCGCATCATGCACGGTCAACCAATCCAAACCAAGAATAACATCAAATTCATCGAGCGGCAAAAGCATCAAGTCCGCGGAAAGCAGAACCTCGAATTACTAGGGGCATTTCTTACACACTTTGTCAACAAGCACGTAACGACCCAAGGATTTGACACCGAATTACGAACTCGATGAGACTCAATAGGTAAAGTCTTCTTTGGATGCTAAGGTTTCGCATATATAAGAATGAGTAGAACCGGGGTCAATCAAAGCAATCACATTCGTATCAAAGAGAGTGAAAGTACCGTAATAACATCGGCGAGGAAGCATCCTCACGTGTGCGTATGGCATAAGCCCTAGCAGGAGCGCGAGCCTCGGATCTGGTTGTAGCATCTCTAGATCCTCTCTAACCACCACTAGCATTGCCCGTATTTCTAGATGGTCTACCTCGGCGGTGGTAGCGCCGGTTTCCCACTCGATCTACATTCTGCTCGAGACAACCTCGGGCAATCTTTAATGAAGTGGTCAACTGATCCGCACTTATAACGAGGCGGTCACGGAATCTACAACTTCGAATGCCATTTGCCACAATCTTGACACTCTGTTACGTCTTGGCGTTCATTCCCAACACCGGCGGCCAAGTGCCTCGTGTACCCACAAGGGTCGATCACGATCTCGTCTAAAAGGCCCAAGTGCCTCTAGACCGCCCACATCATCACGAAATTTCTTGATGCTGTTGAAGAGACTTTCCGAGGATCTTTTACTGAAACTCTCAATTCCCACATCAACTTTTGTTTTTCTTTTCTAAGCTCTTGACTTTACAAGCTCGCTCGACAAGTACTACGAACTCTCGTATTTCAAGAATGCCAACGAACATTTTATATCTTCATTCAGCCCATCCTCGAAGCGTTTACACATGACGACCTCGGACGAAACACATTCTGAGCGTATCTACTAAGTCTAACAAATTTTTGCTCGTAATCAGTAACTGACATAGAACCTTGCTTAAGCTCAAGAAATTCCTTCCGTTTTTGATCAACAAATCTCTGACTGATATACTTTTTCCGAAACTCAGTTTGGAAAAACTCCCAAGTTACTTGCTCTCGGGGCACAACAGAAGTCAGAGTACTCCACCAATAGTAGGCAGAATCGCGTAGCAAGGAGATAGTACACTTTAGGCATTCATCGGGTGTACAAGATAGCTCATCGAGTACCCGGATAGTGTTGTCCAACCAAAATTCAGCTTGCTCGGCATCGTCGCTATCCGTAGCTTTAAATTCAGTAGCCCCATGTTTTCAGATTCTGTCAACTGGGGGCTTATTTGACCTTATTTGGTCAGTTATCGGAGGCATTGTAGGTGCGGGGGTTGTGTTAGTCGGAAATGGAGGTTGTGGAACAGCCGTATTAGTTCGAATGTATTGGTTGAACCAATCATTCATCACGCTATAAAAAGCTTGCCTAGCCTCATCATTCGGATTGCTAGCAATAGGTTGAGAGTCCACCGGCGCTGTCCCTTGTGCGGGAGCAGGCCCCACACTCTCCACATCATAAGCTATCGCTCGGTTGGGATCGGGATCCATTACTATAAATAAACACAAATTCAAATGTCAGAAATCACCACACTATCAATTAATCACATAATGGCATGTATAGCTAGACCCAAGCGTATTACGGTAGTCCTAGAATCGACTAAACCGTGGCTCGATACCAATAAAATTGTAACACCCGTGCAGAGTCCGTTCGAGTCGAACACAAAATCGCATGACTTGACTTAATCATTTTCACGGTCCATTTAAAATTTTCCGGACAAAGTTTGGTTCTTGCATCACTATATGCCTTAAAAATCATATCTTGAGTTTCAAAGCTCGAAAATTAGTTTCGTAATTTTTCCCTGAAATTAGACTCATATGTCCATCTACAAATTTTTTTATAGAATTTTTGGTCGGCCAATTAGTACAGTTTATTAGTTAAAGTCTCCCCTGTTATAGGGATCAACTACACTGACCTTTGCACATTACGACTTGGATAACTCCCTGTACAGGGCTTCAATACTGATGCCGTTTTTTCTATAGAAACTAGACTCAAAGAGGAATCTATACATATATAGCATGACTCCTAATTATCTCTGGTTAATTTATAATGAATTTCCAAAGTCGTAACAGGGGATCCAGAAACTGTTCTGGCCCTGTTTCACGAGAACTTTAATATCTCTTAACATATAACTCATATGACCGTTTCATTTCTTCCATATGAAAGTAGATTCATCAAGGTTCATTTACATAATTTATTCACTATTTAATTCCACTCCTACAATATTTAGTGATTTTTCAAATCCACACCACTGCTGCTGTCAGCATCTGTTTTCAAGGTAAACTTTACCTATTTCGTGGTTTCCATGGACCAACTAGAGTTTTGTCATACATAGGTCCACATATAATCATATTTAGCCATTCCAATGGCTGATCATTTTCCCAACACTTCCATTCCAGTCCATAGTCACATCATGAAACCATACATATATACATAAACACAAATGGTCTAATGCCATACTCCACTATTACGAGCCATTTTCGCATGGCTGTACACACATACATCACAAAACGTGCTTGAAAAAAAGCAAAGGGTAGTCCTATACATGCCATATCCAGAGTTCAACTAAAAGAGTACCAAAAGGGCTTTGATAGTGTGGATGACTTGACTTGATGATCCGAATCCGATAGCAAACTAGCAAAATCTATAAAACAGAGAGCCAAAGCAACGGGGTAAGCATTTTAATGCTTAGTAAGTTTCAAGTAATGAAATCAGCTTTGACTAAAGTATTACATTCACATAGCTAAATGAATCACTTTAGTAATACACATTCTCATAATCATACTTACTTCACACTTCATCAACATATACACACACAAGGTATCAACCTATCTAAAAGCCGAAAGTTCGTTAGTCGATTGAACGAATACTATTTCAAACGAATCGACCTTTCCGATGCACATACAAACATACCTTCTCGTTTGGGTTTTTCGAGCGTATTAATTGAATTTATTGCAGCACAAAATGCTCACCCTCAAACCAAGTTTCTTCGGAATTTAGCCGGATATAACCACAAGCACAATTGCCTTGGTCTTAACACAGGTATAGCAACTTCGCACAAATGCCTTCGGTCTTAGCCGGATATAACAACTCGCACAAATGCCTTCGGGTCTTAACCCGGATATAATCACTAGCATAAATGCCTTCGGGGCTTAGCCCGGGTATCATTCAATTGCTCACGCACACAAATATCAAAAATCACGACACGTCCATATTTCATTTTCGTTACTAAGGCTCAAACACAAAACATTTATCAAACCTTTCCAATCTCGGCTCAATAGCCACACACAAAGAGCATGATTTCAATTGACTTTACAACGTAGTCCCTACGCACATTCGGCTATCCGCCGTATTATGACAAATCATTTCAATAGAATACAAGTAGGATCATTACTCGAAGACTTACCTCGGACGTGGTCGAGCGATTTCGACGGCTATTTGACTACTTTTTCCTTCCCTTTATCGGATTTAGCTCCCCTTTTCTCTTGAGCTTAATTTAACAAAACAATTGATTTAATCATTTGAGCATCGAAAGAGGAATTCAAGGTACTTAGCCCACATATTTTCATTAGACATTAAAGTCACATATGTACGGAAATCATGAATCAAACTCAACACATTAGTTAGTACTCTCCTTAGCCGAATTTTCTAAGCCAAGAATAGGCATCAATATGCTCGTCCCTAACTGAATGCATGCACACCAATCCCCCTCATGTGGCCGAATATGCATGTCCATGTTCAGGCCAATTATACACTTAATACCACACATAAACAGCATACATTTTACTAACTAACGCATTCCATATTGTAACTCAATACGCATCAATCATTTACTTCATAACCGAAACATCATCATATGAAAATATATACCTTGAGATAGCATATATGTCATACCAATACATCATGTGCAAACATATATACATGTAGGTGCAAGGGCCGAATCTCAAGTTGCTTATAACCAAATATAAACATATATCCAAAGCTCAAATCTTACCTACCATGCAATATGCATAAATCATACTTATGGATACCCCATGGCTGAATACACCACAACACCATACCGTTTCAATTTTGGTCATGGTTAAACAAAGAACTTAATGTCTCACTCAAAAATGCTAAAAGAAAATCCAAGAGTCCTCAATCCACCATCACATGTATCATTATCAAGCTTCATATTTAGCATGCAATGGCATTAACACAAAATCTACCTTGGCCGAATACCATTCCCATGACATAGCAAGGATTTGAACCATGGCTAATAAGAACATCAAGCTAGCAACTAAAAACATGCATGAATCTCATGGCACAACTTCAAACATACCTTAATCTTGATACAAGTATAGCCAAACCTCTTCCTAATCCTCTTCCAAACCAAACATGAAGCAAAAACTCCCTCCTTCTTCCTTAGAATTTTCAGCCAAGAGAGAATGAAAAGGATGAACAAATTTTTTTGTTTTCTTTCTTACCTTCACGGCAATGGGGAGGGGGAGAAGCCTTCACACACATTTTTTTCATTTTTTATTACCCATGCACCTTATTTTATTTATTCCAACATGAAACACTTACACAACATGTTTCATGACATGTTTTGCCCATAATCCCTTGTCATGGCCGGCCACTAGCTATTAGGGGGGAAATTTGACATGCAAGTCCTCCCTTTTGATTACATGCACTATTAGGTCCTTATAGATTAGCCTATCACATTTCAAAAGTGTCACACAAGTCCTAATGACTGAATTCACATGCAATCGACTAAATCAAAGCTTGAAATTTTCACACATTCATAAATACATATTCTAGACAATAGTTATTACGTTCAAACATTTCGGTGACTCGGTTTAGCGGTCCCGAAACCACTTCCCGACTAGGGTCAATTTTGGGCTGTCACATGAGCCCTATTCAATAATAGTGCATCTGGGTCTTAGCTCTATATAGTAATAATGTGGGCCAAAGCCCAAAATAGTATCAATACAGTGTAGGTATGCAACCCATCCCAATCCAACCAATACACCACCCATACCAACCAACATACCATGTCGGGATTAAATCGACCCACCTAGCCAATACACCAATATCGCAGTGAAGCTACTAACAGTAACGCAGCAAAGCTACTAATAATAGTATACGTGGCATAGCCACTGATATTAGAATACGTGGCAAGCCACCAGAATAGTAGAAACGTGGCAAGGCCACTAGTACAGTACTTCCTCCGAATCAGAATCCCAATCCTAATGTAGAATGTCATGTCATAAATATTACGTGTATGCAAGGTGTCATACTCAGATACAGCCATGCATGTATCACGCACTCATCAATCAATCTACCTCTAGGGTACGAAGGTCATTTCCGTCCATTAAGGGTAAAATAGTAATTTTACCCCTCAGGGGTATTTTGGTCATTTAACTAATTTTGGGGCCTCGATACAGATAACGGCCCTTTAAATGGTCTACAATAGTTTTGAACGACTCAGATAACCCGTATGGCCAAAACAGTGTAAATAGGCCCAAGGCCCATTACTCGACCCAAGTAGGCCCATACGCTCGTGTGGCCCACACGCTCGTGTGGCCCAATTAGCCCAATTATAGTCACGACTATGTGATCCCCATAGTTCACTCCATTATTTGTCACTTATCAAAAACTTTATCCTTGTGAGGCCCGACCCCATTTGGCCCACACGGCCCATCTCGGCCCAAAGAGCCTAAGCCTAGGAGAATGCTCGTGGCGGCCTCTACATTCTATCACCCATGATTTATGGGCTCGATTTACCACACGAGCATTCGCACGCTCATGAGGCCTCAAATGTCAAAGTTTCGGCTTTTCAGTTTTTCGGGTTTTGCCGATTCACGGTTACACAGTGGTGTGAATACACACCTGATGCGATTGGAATCAATCCTCACTCCAAACACACCTATGCCCCAAAAGCCTCAATAGCTACACCCTTGATCCTCAAGAAATGGTCAATCGTCTTTAATCGCTACCTACACAAAAGATGTTACCATCTTACATCAGACTCACATTCGAAGTAATATAACATCCCCAACCGAAACTCACGTACCACACAACTAAACAGGGTTTAGAATACTGTAGTGGCACACACCAAAACATGAAAAGAAAAGATCTAAAGGTAGATAGAAGATAGCCGACCATAAGAGAGAAGTTAGCAAATGGTCCAACCTAGCAACATACCGAAAGTCGAAAGGGAAACAATGACATTGAGGGCTTACCTTATAGTATTCAGCCAACACAAACCACTTGAGTGAGAGAAGAGAATCAAGCGTCTCACTCAACTGATCACCCCCCTCACCAACTGAAAGCAAAACAAAGGAGAATGTGAGATTCGGCCAAGATATAAATACAAGAAGGGAAAGAAAGTTATGAGGCGATGATCACTTGCCAAAATTCAACCACAGCAAACAGTTGAGGAAGAGGAGAACAAGATCAAGGGAACAAGGCAAGGTTCTGCTAAGGAGAAAGAGATATTTGGTTTTGAAAAGAGGAGGAGAAGAGATGCCAATTCTCCAGAGAGAAAAATGGGAAGAAGGAAGGAAAAAAGTTTCAATTTCAGCACCTACTAACTTGTATTTGGCAACACGATCAAGAAATAAAGTTGAGAAGAGAAAAGACCCGAATGGTCAAAAACACTACAGCTACTAAAATTACACAAACCAAAAGAAGAAAAAGAGCAAATACCGAAACTAAATGAGTAATACCCATTCAGCACTAAGTGGCATGACCGAATAGGTACACCCAACTCCCAATTCGGCTACACTCATCTCACACTTCAAACTCCTTGAAAATCTCCACGAATCTCTCCCCTTATCCCTCCCAGATATCCTCCAGAAAAACCACCAAGACCAGTTCAAACTCTCACCCAACAGAGTTCGAAACCACTTTAAACTCTTACCGTCTCAAGTAGCAAAATAATCATCCCTTGTCTGCCATGGGATTCGAACCCAAGCCCTCTCAGTTACCATGTCACGCCACTTGCCACCAAGCCACAAGCCTTTTTGTGCCATCAACCAAACACGGTTATTCATAAAGCCTAGGTACCAGTGTCCAAGTTCTTTTCAGAGCAAAAACAAAAATTCTACAAAAGCCGGAGCTTGAACCCAAGACTTCCTAGAAATCGCCAAACATGCCCAAATCACTTAGCCACCACACCAAACATGCAATTTGTGCCAAACCAAGCAAAATTAAAGATCCTATATTTTTGGGGCGTTACACGGATCATAAGAGCCTCAAGTATCTCCTCACTCAGAAGGAGTTAAATCTTATGCAGCGTAGATGGATTGAGCTGCTTAAGGATTATGACTGTTCGATTGAATACCACCCTGGTAAGGCCAATGTGGTGGCCCATGCACTGAGTCGTAGGGCTATGACTGATCTGAGAGCAATGTTTGCTCGTCTTGGCTTATTTGATGATGGTAGCTTATTGGCCGAGCTCCAAGTTAAACCAGTGTAGATTGAACAGGTTAAGAGTAAATAGTTGGAAAATAAGTCATTGAGTCTTCGGTTTCGCCAAATTAAGAATGGTAATACAGTAAGTTTTGGGCTAAATAGTGAAAAGGCACTCTGTTTTTTAGGCAAAATGTACATACCTAGAGATATTGAATTGAGGCAGACTTTACTACGAGAGGCGCATAGTAGCCCCTATACTATGCACCCAAGTGGAAATAAGATGTACAGAGATCTCCGTAAGGTATATTGGTGGCTGGGTCTTAAGCGTGAAGTTACCGACTTTGTGGGGAAATGTCTGACTTGCCAACAGGTTAAAGCAAAACATCAATTGCCTTCTGGGTCACTTCAGCCGGTTAGAATTCTGATGTGAAAGTGGGAAAGAATAACTATAGACTTTGTGAGTGGGCTACCCCTTTCGCCTTCTAAGAAAGATTCTGTATGGGTCATCGTGGATCGATTGACCAAAACTGCCCATTTCATACCGGTTCGCACAGATTATTCATTGTAGAAAGTGGCTAAGTTGTATGTATCCGAGGTAGTGAGACTGCATGGGGTGCCAGTTTCTATAATATCTAATAGAGATCCTCACTTCATATCTCAGTTATGGAAGAAGTTATATGAAGCTCTAGGTACACGATTGGACTTTAGTACTGCATTTCATCCTCAGACAGATGGTCAGTCAGAGAGGGTGATTCAAATACTGGAGGACATGTTAAGGAGTTGTGTAATTGACTTCTGAGGTAGTTGGGAGGATTGCTTGCCGTTAGCAGAGTTTTCTTACAACAACAGCTACCAGTCTAGCATACAGATGGCATCTTACGAAGCACTATATGGTCGTAGGTGTCGCACTCCATCATGTTGGACTGAGCTGGGTGAGCGACGTACTCTGGGTTCTGAGTTAGCATCTGATACCGAGGATAAGGTCAGATTAATTCGGGATCAACTGAAGGCGGCATCTAATAGACAGAAGCCTTATGCGGATCTAAAGCGTAAGGAAATTGAGCATTCTGTGGGGAATTTTGTTTTTATGAAGGTCTTGCATGGAAAAAGGTGCTGAGATTTGGGCGTAAGGGCAAGTTGAGCCCAAGATTTATTGGCCCTTACCACATACTAAGGCGAGTAAGACCAGTTGCCTACCAGTTAGAGCTACCTCCAAAATTAGAGCGGATTCACGACGTGTTCCTTGTCTTTATGCTGAGACACTACCGTTCTTATCCTTCACATGTTGTGCCAGTTGAAGAGATTGAAGTTAAACCAGATCTGACTTTCGAGGACGAACTAGTCCAGATATTAGATCGTGAGGTGAAAGTCTTAAGAAAGAAATCAATCCCTTTAGTAAAAGTTCTTTGGCAGAACCACAATTCTGAGGAGGCTACATGGGAACCTAAGGAGACGACGCGACTACAATATCCTTACCTATTCTGACCAGGTAAATTTTGAGCTCGAAATTTTCTTTAAGGAGGGTAGAATTGTCACAACCCAAATCCCGAAAACCCTGTTAAATTTATTTTTCATGTGTTGTGTGGTGGAGGTATATCTGCCTTAGTGGTTTAGTGCTCTGGGAGTGTCTGAGAAGTCATGGGTTCAAGCCTTGGCTTGAGAAAATATTTTCTTTTTAAGGTTAAACCCCTTCCCTTGGTCAGTATGGTTATATGCGGAACTTGTTTAAAGCATGAAAAAGTGAGCATGCTAGCCTAGTGGTAAGGGTCATGTTATTGCAGCTAGGAGACTTGTGTTCGAGTCTTGCTGCATGCAAAGGGTGTTTATTCTGCTACTATGCCGTTTAAGTGATTGAATGGTGGTGGGAGTGTGATTTAGTAGGTGGTTGGAGTGTTTGAGGGAGAGTGGTGTGTGTGGCCGAATTTTAGAAGGAGTTTGAAAGGGATTTGAACTGGTCATTTGTGGGATTTGTGGAGTGATTTTGGGAGAAAATTTAAGGTGGTTGAGGGGTGTGTGAGTAGTGTGCTAAATGTGGGAACTTCTTGATAACAATTCGGTCTTTGGCATTGATTACTGAAATTCTCTAGTTTTCCTCTCTTCTCATTTCGGCTGCTAGGTTGTTGTTGGAGTTTTTCTTTTGTTGTTCTCTTTTTGTGTCGATTAGGCAATTCTTTTCTCTCCATTCGGTGTTTAATTATTTCTGCTTCACTTTCCTTTTAACTTTTCTGAACACGCTTCTCCTCTTTTTTGTTTCTCTGATTCTTTTCCTTTTTACGTGGCTACCTAGACAAACACCCATCACATCTCTTTCTTTTTGCTTCCGGTGGTGGTGAGTACTCACTGATCTTTTGGGCTCAAGCACTCAGTTCTTCTACTCTCCCTCAATTGTTCTCTTTGGCCGAATACTGGTAAGGAATCCCTGTCTTACTTTTTTTGTTTCCCTTTTAGATTTCCCTTTCTAAACATCATTGTTTTATCTTTTCATTAAAACTTATTACCCTTCCTTCTTCTATTTACTCTTTCAGATTAATTCTTATTCTCGATTTGGAGAACAATACTGATTTGCATTTGACCTTATCATTGTGGTAAGTGGTATAGAGTTGTTGTAAAGATTCTTAGGTTTCTTTACAAAAGGAGACATTGACGATTTGAAAATGCAGTGGAGACTGTATTATATTTCATATTAGGGTGTATTAACAAAAAGGGATTGTGGTTTCTGTAGGTGGCAATTAAGGTTGTTTTGGTACGTCTCTGAAAAGCCAAGGGCATGATTGCGGTTTGTTTTGGTAAGGAAATATATTTGATTTGGGACTTTATTAGTTGTTTAAAGACAGAAGTCAAGTAACTGAATAGGTGTTATGTTGATTTGGTTCAGGTACAAGAGCATTCGGATCAAGGTTCACTTCAAACGCTTCAAGTGTGTGAACACTACCATTGGATGTAAAACTGCAAAAGCTGAAAAGCCGAAAAGCAGAAAGGGTGAGAAGTCGAAAAGTGGGTTGTCGACACCATACAGGCATGTGGGCACCCGTGTGGCAAGCCGTGTAACAAAACATGGTCATGTGGTCGATGAGATGGACATGAGTGTTTTCATGGATCGAAACGATATTGGGCCATTTTGGGCTGAACTAGGCCGTGTAGACCCAATGGGCCTTGGCCTCATATGGAGAAATCACACAAAGTGTAGTAGATTGTAGGCCAGGTTGTGTAAACTACACGATGAAGGCCATTTTTGGGCTAAGTGGGCCATGTGAAAGTATTGGCCCACATGGGCCTGTAATTTGTGCTGAAGGCCTATTATCACTGTTTGACTATTAAGGTTGAATGGATCGCCTAAGACGACTGTGGACCTACTGTTGGGTCGATAAGTATACTTAAACCCTATACTGATGACATGACCATTATATCCTTGTTAGGTAAATTGACTGAAATACCCCGATATTATGTATGACTCTTTTTTAGCATGAATTTATGCATACACGTATGATATTATGTTGCATTACATGGGGTGGGATATATGATTTTGGAGGAAGTGTACTGAAAGGCTACAAGCCTATTACTGGCAGCTTTGCTGCAAATACTGTTTTAGTACCGAAATCGGTACCACTTGGTGTGTAAGGTTAAGTGGGTTGATTTTATTCCCACATGTTGTGTAGGGCTAGTACGGAGATGGTGTGTAGCGGTTGGTTTGGGTAAGATTCTTTGTTTGCATACTGTACTGAAATAGGCTCAGGCCCAGACTGATACCGTTACTGAAAAAAGGGGCTAAGGCTCTAACTGGAACTAACAAGCCTAGGCCCAGATTGCGTTTACTCTAATTGTTTATTATTTTGGGGTTTCACACACTGAGTTTTCTTAAACTCACCCATCTGTTGTCTGTGTAGGAAATCCCTAGGCTTAGACCGATTGAGGCGACAGAGGACTCGAAGGTGGCCACTAACGTAGTTAATTTATTTAATATACTATAATTTAGATTTTATTTGATATTGGGTTTTCATTATGTAATAAGGCCTTTTAAAGTTTATTTTAATTTGGGGGATTTAATTACTTTAATTTTTACCTGTTAGTAATAAGACTCGTATTTTCAAGAAAGCACGAACCAATTTTTTTTCTGAAATCGCAACGCTTACGCCATACGTTTTAAAAGCTTCCGCAACAAACACTGTTTTAAAATTTGAGAAACTAGTGTAATTAATATTTTGCTTAAATTACTTGAGTTTTCACAAGGAACTAGTCATCCTAACCTTTTATTTAGAACATAAAGAAGTTTTTATGAAAAATGGATTTTTGTCAATTTGTGTTTTGGAAAAACACTCCAATGTCACATCACAGATTCGACCATAACGTCTAGGCCGGTTTAGGGTGTTACATTGTTAATGTGATATCGTGTATGGAATAGGTTTTCACGTTAAAGGACTTCATCTTTGACTTGTACACTTAAAGCTTTCCTCGTAATCAAAAGATCTTGTGACATGATTTCTTTTTCTACAAAGAAAAAAAATAGTTTACCTCACTTCACTCCCTCACGTGTTTCACTCAAATTAAGCTTATACCCTTTTTTTCCTTATCACTCACTCTTGCGTTTTTATCTATTGTAGTTTTCTCTTGTAGTTCTTTATCAGACTTTGTTTGAATCCAAACAAGATTTTCTCTTGTAGCAAAAGGAATGGTTTGGAAATGGTTTTGAATGGAACTGAGCAGTAAAGAAGATTTCAAGATGAGATAACACAATTGGAGATGAAAAACTTTAGTAAAACAAAAGAATATGTCAATCAAAACTTTTCAACTTTGATTTATATATATATATATATATATATATTTGAACCTTTTTTCGTAACTTCGAATTCTTCCTCTCCTTTTCTTTTAACAATAAAAAGTAAATATCAATGAAACCTGAATTAAATTCCAAAGCTTTGATTCCAAATTAATGTGATCTTCTAATCGTGTTGAACTTGGAAAAGAAAAATGAAACCTAAACTCGAATTATTGGAGCACAATTTGTTGCACGATCGTCTAAAACAAGTTTAAAATAATAAAAAAAGACATTGACCCAATAACCATATCAAGAAACGAACCAAAGGTATAAGGAACTTGACCAAATTTCTATAACAAGTTATGAACCAATGGTATAAGAAGGACCCTGACCAATTATCTAAAAAGATAAGAGCCAAAGTTATAAGGTAGTTGCCATACTCAAGATAGGTAGAAGGTGAGCGATAATACTAGAGGGGGTGAGCATTATAAGAAATATTTCTTGATAAGTTCAGATAAATTTCTAAAAAGAACTAAAGAGATAACTCTTAATGTAATCAATTTTCATTAGCCTTTTACATCATCCTAGGGCCTAATTTTTATACTTTGATCAAATCCCACAAGAATGGGAATGGGCAATTCGACCATTAATAGGTTACGTGAACCAAACCAATACATAAATCTACCTAGTATTCAATTAATTGTATAAGAGTCACATTTATCCTCTTTTAGCAGTCCATGTATGTTTTTTGGGTTGATGGAAAGTCTTTCATGAATGTACATGTTCCCCTCATTGTCGCCCATTCAATGTACCATGTGTATTTAATTTGAACATTCATGTAATGTACTTGTAACACCCTGAATTTGGGCCTAGAAGTTTTGGGCCTTGAGATGAGAGCGTTTGAAGGCAGCATATAATATTTTGTTGTGCATGTAAATTTTGCTAATGAAGGCTTGTTTTAATGGTTAAGTGTGCTGAGAAGTGTTGGAGAAGTCCTGGGTTCAAATCTGGACTCTAGCAAAAAATTTTGGTTTAAGGTGAATCAAACCCTGGGTGTAGTAGGTAGGCCTTAAGAATATTGTTGGGGAAATTGTGACACAAAAAGTAGTGTGGTGTAGTGGCAAGGTGGCACCACTTAGGGGACAAGGAAGTGACGCCATAGAGGAAGCAAGGGGTCCAAGGTTCAAGTCTTGGCTCTTGCAATATATTTTGGTTTTTCTTTTCAATAAATCTGGAAGCAAGTAGGTGCGCTTTAAAGTTTAATGTGTTGGATTTATGACACAAATGAGTTGATGGCCTAGTGGTGGTGGCGTGAGTTGGCATGTGAGAGGACTTTGGTTCGAATCCTTTGGCACGCAAAGGTTGATTATTTTGCTATGTTGGGACGGAAAGAGTTGGTGTTGATTTTAAACTCTGGTGATGGAGGGATACCACATCGGGAAGCTAACATAACAGTGGATGCGAAGCTGGCTTTAAATAGAGAGAACTATGAGGAGAGTAAAGGTACCTTTCTTGGCTGATCCCTTTCGCTTTATGGCCTGCTCGTTTGGGTTGGGCATCGGCTAAGAGTGCTCGGAGCGCGGATTAACTTCAGTCTCCTATCAGGTGTGTATTTCTCACTACTCTAACTGTAGGATGGCTACTTCGGGCCATGTGGGCCCAATGGGCCTACGAGCCCAATTGGATAAGTTGTTTGATTGTGTAGTAAATATTGGGTTGGACTATGTGAATCTCATATCTGTAGGCTAGCATTACCGAAATACCCCTGTAGGGTAGAATTACTAAAATACTCTTGTAAGGTAGAATTACCGAAATACCCCTGTAGGGTAGAATTTCTGAAATACCCCTGTAGGATAGAATTACCGAAATACCCTTGTAGGGTAGAAATACCGAAATACCCTTATGGGGTAAAATACCGAAATACCCCTATAGGGTAGAATTACCGAGATACCCTCATGGGATAAAATTACCATTTTGCCCCTCGTGCGTAAATGACTAACTTGTGTGATGATTGGGTTAGTTGACGTGGATTTATGTTAGTTATTGTTAATTCGTAAGTCTAATGTGTTAGTGATCGATTGTAGGATTATCGCGTAGGAGATATCGTCATCAATCGTCATCAACCAGGTGTGTAAATGACACCTTCCCTTAGACTGAATCGGTAAAAGCTGAAATACCGAAACATTGGTATTTTGTGAACTCATGACGTCATGAGTGCTCGTGAGACGATTGTTAATGAATATGGTTCATTTGGATGATTAGAGTGCAGATGTGCATTTTAGTACTGTGATATTTTTGGGCTTAATGGGTAAAAGCGGGGCCACTTTGGTAAAAAGACGAGGTAAGTACTTCTAATTACTTGGTAAACGTTAGAATGAGCATGAAACCTTAGCAATAGGTAATAATTACTGAAATACCCTTATGCATGCAAAATTACGATTTTATCCCTAGGGTTATTTTTTTCTGAAAAGCATGATGTTTTGTTTCTGTATACGTATGCCATGACATATTATTTACATTGCGTAGGACATGGGTTTATATTGATGGAGGAAGCATTCGGCGACCTCGCCGCAATCTGGTGGCCTCGCCACATATATACGATACGGTGACTTCACACAATATCCGCGACCTCATTTGCAATCTGTGGCTTCGCCACATATATATATATATATATATATGTATATATCTGTTCTGGTGGCCTAGCCACAATATCTGTATCTAGTGACTTCGTCACAATAACTAGCAGCCTCGCTGCAATTTTTGTGGTGTGTAGCGGTTAGGTGGGTCGAGTAGTCTCCCCACATGGTGTAAGGCTGGTACGAGGGTGTTATGGATGGCTCTAGGTTGGGATTTCTGCATTCATGATATATTTGTTCTATATCTGCTATGGGCCTATGGGTTTCATTCTGATTTCTGTACTGGGCCAAGGCCCAGATAAGTCTGACTCTGAGGTTTGATCTATTTTGGGCTATGGTTGGGTTATGTTACACGCTGAGTTTACCGAACTCACCCTTTATTTTCATCTCTGCAGGAAATCCCCAACCATAATGCGCTTAGAGCTGTGAGGGATTCGGAGTGGCCACATCATCTGCAAAGTTGGTGTTTCTAAGTTAGTTTATTTTTATTATTTTATATTCTGATTTAATTTTGGGTTTTATGTTGTAATAAGGCCGCTATTTAAATTTCTTTTCCGCTATGGTTTTATTTTCTGATTATATTTATACTATGTCGAAACTGCTAGTGTTAGGCTGCACGGGTATTCAAAATTAATAAACGTTTCCAAGACTCAACAAGCACAACAAATGGAGAGCCTAAAGATTGATAAACCGGCTTTTCATTCAAGCGCTGTTTTTACAAAGACCACCCCAATCACTTAAACCAACGAATGCATACTAAGTCGTAAGTCCATGTGACACGTCAGATCTGGCAATAACGTCTGGGTCAGGTTTGGGGTGTTACATTTAGTGGTATCAGAGCCTGGGTTGCAACAACTCGGCTATAGATTGGGTTTTCAAAGGTTGAATTTCATAAAATTATTTTCAACCACGTGCTCAGTTTGAAGTATTTCTCTTAAAAAGTGTGGCACACCGAGTCTCCGGCGCCGAATCTGTAAGTCTTCTGAATACTTTTGTCTGTTTAGAAATTGAAATATTGTAGATTCTTTAGATATTGGTCTAAATTTAAATTTGGTATTTATTTTATGTGGATGTGATGTTTGGATATAGAAATTGTATATATGTGTGATAAATATGTGTCTGCTTTAGTGAATAAGTGTTGTATGTATGAGATGTTTCAAGTTCTAGTTGAAGTGTGATAGAGATAGTAGGATCGAGTCTTGTGATGGTAGCGTAGTGGGGTAGATGTTACCGACCACCTATTAGATGGAAATTTGGGACGAAATTTCTTTAAGGAAGGTAGAGTTGCAACACCCTGAATTTGGGCCTAGAAGTTTTGGGCCTTGAGCATGGGAGCGATTAAAGGCAGCTTATAATATTTTGTTGTACATGTAAATTTCGCTAATGAAGGCTTGTTTTAGTGGTTAAGTGTACTGAGAAGTGTTGGAGAAGTCCTGGGTTCAAATCTGGACTCTAGCAAAAAATTTTGGTTTAAGGTGAATCAAACCCTGGGTGTAGGAGATAGGCCTTAAGGATATTATTGGGGAAATTGTGACACAAAAAGGAGTGTGGTGTAGTGGCAAGGTGGCGCCACTTAGGGGACAAGGAAGTGACGCCATAGAGGAAGCAAGGGGTCCAAGGTTCAAGTCTTGGGTCTTGCAATATATTTTGGCTTTTTTTTCAATAAATCTGGAAGCAAGTAGGTGCGCTTTAAAGTTTAATGTGTTGGATTTATGACACAAATGAGTTGATGGCCTAGTGGTGGTGGCGTGAGTTGGCATGAGGACTTTGGTTCGAATCCCTTGGCACACAAAGGTTGATTATTTTGCTATGTTAGGACGGCAAGATTTGGTGTTGATTTTAAACTCTGGTGATGGAGGGATCCCACATTGCGAAGCTAACATAACAGTGGATGCGAAGCTGGCTTTAAATAGAGAGAACCATGAGGAGAGTAAAGGTACCTTTCTTGGCTGATCCCTTTCGCTTTATGGCGTGCTCGTTTGGGTTGGGCATCGGCTAAGAGTGCTCGGAGCGCGGATTAACTCCAGACTCCTATCAGGTGTGTATTTCTCACTACTCTAGCTGTACGATGGCTACTTCGGGCCGCGATGGGCCGAAAGGGGCCATGTGGGCCCAATGGGCCTACAGGCCCAATTGGATAAGTTGTTTGATTGTGTAGTAAATATTGAGTTGGACTATGTGAATCTCATATCTGTAGGCTAGCATTACCGAAATACTCCTGTAGGGTAGAATTACTAAAATACTCCTGTAAGGTAGAATTACCGAAATACCCCTATAAGGTAAAATTACCGAAATACCCCTATAAGGTAGAATTACAGAAATACCCCTGTAGGGTAGAATTACTGAAATACCCTTGTAAGATAGATTTACCGAAATACCCTTGTAGGGTAGAAATACCGAAATACCCCTATAGGGTAAAATTACACAGATACCCTCGTCGGGTAAAATTACCATTTTGCCTCTCGTGCGTAAATGACTAACTTGTGTGATGATTGGGTTAGTTGACGTGGATTTATGTTAGTTATCATTAATTCATAAGTCTAATGTGTTAGTGATCGATTGTAGGATTATTGCGTGGGAGATATCGTCATCAATCATCATCAACCAGGTGTGTAAACGACACCCTCTCTTAGACTGAATCGGTAAAAGCCAAAATGCCGAAACATTGGTATTTTGTGAACTCGCGAGCGTGTGAGCGCTCGTGAGACAGTTGTTAATGAATATGGTACATTTGGATGATTAGAGTGAAGAGGGTGCATTTTCGTTTACAACGGTATTTTTGGGCTTAATGGGCCAAAAACAGGCCCACTTTGGTAAGAAGACGAGGTAAGTACTTCTGATTACTTGGTAAACATTAGAATACTGAATACCCTTATGCATGCACAATTATGATTTTACCCCTAGGGTTATTTTTTTCTGAAAAGCATGATGTTCTGTTTCTGTATACATATGCCATGACATATTATTTCTGTTGCGTGGGACATGGGTTTATATTGATGGAGGAAGCGTTCTGGCAGCCTCGCTGCAATCTGGTGGCCTCGCCACATAAATTTGTTTTGGTGACTTCGTCACAATATCTGGTAGCCTAGCTGCAATCTGGTGGCTTCACCACATATATATATATATATATCTGTTCTGGTGGCCTAGCCACAATATCTGTATTTGGTGACTTCGTCACAATATCCGCGACCTCATTGCAATTTACGTGGTGTGTAGCAGGTTGGGTGGGTCGAGTAGTCTCCCACATGGTGTAAGGCTGATACGGGGTGTTATAGATGGCTCGGGTTGGGATTTACGCATTCATGATATATTTGTTCTATATCTGCTATGGGCCTATGGGTTTCATTCGATTTACATCTTGGGCCAAGGCCGAGATAAGTCGACTCGAGGTTTGATCTGTTTTTGCTATGGTTGGGTTATGTTACACGCTGAGTTTACCGAACTCACCTTTATTTTCATCTCTGCAGAAATCCCCAACCATAATGGGCTTGGAGCGTGAGGGATTGGAGTGGCCACATCATCTGCAAGTTGGTTTTTCTAAGTTAGTTTATTTTATTATTTTATATTCGATTTAATTTTGGGTTTAAGTTGTAATAAGGCCGCTATTTAAATTTCTTTTTCGCTATGGTTTTATTTTACGATTATATTTATCTTTGTATCGAAGCGCTAGTGTTAGGTTTGCGGGTTTTCAAAATTAATAAACGTTTCCAATACTCAATAAGCACAACAAATGGATAGGCTAAAGATTGATAAATCGGCTTTTCATTCAAGCGTTGTTTTTACAAAGACCACCCCAATCACTTAAACCAACGAATGCATACTAATTCATAAGTCCATGTGACACGTCAGATCTGGCAATAACGTCTGGGTTGGGTTTTGGGTGTTACAGTACTTGTAAATGACCATTCGACCAAGCATCATATTCTTTGTGTAGCTAGCCATGAGGATGTACTTCTAGGACGTTGTAGGGACTTTAGTCCTTGATGGATCCAAAATTAGAAGGAACTTTTCACACTCGGTCCAAAGTTTTTGGACTAGTCCAATAGGGCCTCCTCAAGTCTTTTAGCCCTAGCTCTTATAACCTGTCCAGTGGGTATTTGTATGAGGTCTTTTAAGCTTGCATGTGGCCCACTAGGTATTAGCTCTATAAAATCTGTCCCATTTGAGGCTTGCTGAAGAATTTTAATATTCGGTCCAAAGGATGCTCCAGTGCTCACATCACTTAGGTTAATTTTGTTGGTTAAATCTCACTTTGGATCCCTTAGTATGTTTTGGTACACATTGAATTTATAATGGTCCTAATATTGAACAGATAGTATTTAGTAGCTAGATGCATCTTTTAGCTTGTTTGAATGTGTTTTTTAATGTTAGGGTGTGTTTGTTTGGTAGTAAAATGATTTCTGAAAAATGTTTTCATCATTTTACGATGTTTGTTTGGTGGAAAATGAATTCCTACAAGAAAACATTCTTCAAAGCACGAGTAAATCTCTTCCTTCATTTTGGAAAACGTCTTATTAATTTTATTTCTATTAGGTGTTTTCCTTTCTCTTCACTCTCTTCACAGTGACTAAACAATCGTTCTCCCTTCCTCTCTGTCTGTCAACCTCCGCCTCTCATCCTTATCTCTGTTTGTTGGCCTTACCTTTTCATCTCTGCCTTGTCATCTCTATCGGTCGAATGTTGTCTTTACCAAGTCTACATTTTAAGGAAACCCTAAAAATTTGGCTTTCCAATCCTATCAAGGTACATCACTATCTTCTTCTCATCAAGGTTGCTTCATTCAAAATGGGATTATTGAAGTTTTAAGTGAATTTACTGAATTTTGGAAAAGCTGTAAAAAACCAATCTAGTTAATTTTTTTTTTGTTGAAGAGGAATTTCATGGCATTTCTCGTGATGGATATCAACTAATTTTTCCTTGTTTTTTATTTTTTTTTTCCTTTGCAATCTCCCCCACTCTTTCCCTCAGCCACATCAGTAGCGAAGTTTGTAAATTTATCATAATCTTCCCCTAAATTGCAGCGAAAATGAAAAACACCATAGGACTCAATCTAGCCATTTAGGTATCTTTCACGTGTGAATGTGCAAGTATACACGTCAAATCAAGTAATAAAGTGATGAGTGAATATCTTCTCCTCAAGGATTAGAATTAACTAAAATAATTAGTTATGCTATTACTATGAAACTGACTAATTAAACTGAGCAAAAGGGACAGGTGAATAATTGCTAAAGAGATGAAATGAAAGATTAAGAAAATTAATTATGACTAAAATATGGTATGGGAATTAAAATGTCATGGAAATTCTCCAAAAGTAAGTAGGAAAGAGTTTGACTATTGAATGATAAAGGCTAGAATTACTTGGGTTTGATTCCTTAACATAATAATGTCATAGCAAAATCTTAACCATTCTACTGCTCAGGGAATCATTACTGCAGTCTGCTTCTTTCAAAAGATAGACTTTCAGATATCAATCTGAGTTTTTGTTTGTCTACATACTCAAGAATGATATCCAGATTATTCTCCCTTTCCCTGTATAGATTGGAACTTCTATGTCTAGAGCGCTACAACTATTCTTTCGAATACTTGCCTATATCAACCGATTATAATCCAATCTAATTTATCTTTTCATAATTAAATTAGATCTAATAACATGTTACACAGTCATCTATGTCTAGAGCTTGCATGCATGCATTAAAAATAATCACAAATCAAATGAAATAGTATTCAACTCAAAATCAGATCATGGGCATTAAAAGTTAATAAAAATTCACCCAGAATAATTCCAACCCAAAGAAATTAGTTCATGGGTTGCCATTAGAAATCATAACATAACCATTCAACATCATTGTTTTAATTCACGAATCACAAATTCAAATCAAAAAATAAAGGTAGAACTGCAGAAAGCTTTAGCTACTCCATCTTTCACTCTGATAATGAAATTTGATGCAAAACCCATGGTAGATTTCTCTTCCCCTTCCTTGTGTCTGTAATTCTTCTGCTCTTTAAGCTGCTACCCTTTTCACTTTTCCTCTCAGAATGCATAAGAATCTAATGTGGAGAGATAGAAACTATTATTCTATCTTTTGTCTCTCTCTGATCCCCTTTTCTCTCTTTTCTTCTTTTCTTATTTATAGGGTAAGTCCCTGCCTCTCAGTACACACCTTTTGCTTCCTCTTTTTCAGGGTGATTAATCTAGTACAAGTATAGCTGGCTGAGAGTGATGTGGACTGAGTGTTGTGTCATCTTCTTGGAATTGCCATAACATTCATGCTGGCAACCTAACCAACATTTTGTCATGAAAATATTTCACTTCGTTCATTTTCCTATTAGTTTTCTCTTCTCTTCTTCACCCTACACCTGCTACCAACCACAAACAACATATTGCTTCCCCAATAATAGAAGTAACATATAATAACATATATAGCACAATCCAAGCTTTGTTATGTTATGTCCTAAAAAAATCTAAAAATGCGAACATATTTACTTAACATACAAATAATCCAATCTAGAGGCTTAAAATATAACTCTTTCCAAGAGTTATCAGTATCGAATATGTTGAAATTTTGATTCTTTCTTCAATTAGGTGTTAGTGAAAATGCTTATGAGAAGCTTTATTTTTTAGTAAAATAGAACTTACCCGTTAATTTTTGTTTTCTTGTCTTATTATCTGATTGAAATTCTCTTTGTGCTGGTACATTGACTGCTATACTATATATATATTAACTGTATATATCATGTTGAAGATATGATGTTTATTTATTTATTTATTTATTTGGCAACATGGGAAACTTCTTCTCTAATTAGAATGTTAAAGAACTTAAACAAATTGCATTATTGAAGATCAACAAAGGAAGGGATATTGCATTCTTTAAAGCATGCTCAGTATATCAATCATGAATGATTAAATTAAGTGTTTTACTTCTATTATTGAATTATCATTGTTTCCTAATTCTCTTACTATAATCAAATAAATAGTTGTTATTTTAGTTTATACAAGAAGTTGCCTACTCACTTATTGTCATAGTGTCTTTAAAAAATATTTATTTCATTCTTCGAATATTCAATGATTTAATCCTCTCTCTTTTTCACAAATTTTACAATTTAAATGTCTAACAAGTAAAAGTTCCTATCTGAAACTATTAACCATCCTTGGTAGGGAATATGTTTTTGAAAGACTGTAACAGAGCTCCAAATTACAGGGCTTCTTCAAATACTTGTGAAAATATGGTTGGCTTGTGCCTAAAGGGTATACATGTAGGTAAGGTTTTCTTTCTTTGTTTAAATTTTAGAATAATATATTTAGTATTTTAAATAGATTATAAATAATGTTGTTCTTTTGTGAGAAACATTAAGAATTGATCATGTGATTAATTTGCAACAATGTAGTTATTCTTTTGTAAAAGGGGTATGGACATTTCTACTTTTTATGAGGTTTATTATGCTAATGTAGGGATCAAAATATTAAAGGCACAATTCTAGTTGGGTTCATATTTAAATCAAATAGAGAGGTTAGTAGTCATCTTTCAAAGGATATGATGTTCAATCAATTTTTTACACGACTGAAATTAATTTAATGGTGATATTTTTGCCCACTATTTAGGTAAAGTTGACATATTGGTGTTCATGGAAGGCCTATTGCAATATTAATTCAATGGCAAATTGAAAAAGAAAATGGTAGAATAAAAGTTGGTTTGGTCAATGATGTGATATTAAATTAGCTATTAACTTGAAGCAAAAAGATTAGGTAAAGTTAGTGTTTATAATTTGTTAGAATTGTACTTATTGTTACTTTCTATAGAAGAAAGCACTAACTCCAATTCTTCTATTTTTTACCCGCATATAAATAGATGAGAATTTGTATCTGGAAAGTTTGCGAAGGCATTGGAAGAGGATGCTTTTAAGTGAGTCTTGCACCATTGTGATGGTCCTAAGTTCCATCTTGAGCTCTTAGTTTTTCAAGTATCGTGACTAATCTATTTTATGTAAGTTTCTTTTTCTAATTAAATTCTTTTAAAGGTGGCTCATGACTTTCATGTCATATGTTTCCAGACTTTGGTTCTAATGGACCTTGGTGAACAAACAAGCTCCCCTTAAACAAAATGCTAGCTGAGTGCAAATGTAGTAGTGGGATTTGAGGTGCAGATTTCTAGAGATTTTCGATAAAGTACAAGTTGTGATTGTTAAGTCTAGTTAGTGAATGGTGTTGGGAAAAGTAGGAAATGGCATTAGCCATTGTATAAGATGCATTGCACTATTGTTGCATTATAATCTATAAATTAAAATCCTTTAAATAGATTTGCAAAATGTCAAAGACAATGTATGACTATTAATATTCTAGCTTAAATTTGAGTAATATTATATATTTAATTTGATGTATTTATTTATAAATAAATCATTATATTATATGCAAAAAATAATGTAAAATATAAATTTATAGATATAAAATAAACCAAATTAAACAATGAAAGATAATAAAATCTCAAATGTATGTTTATTTGATTGAAAATAATTTTATGAAATATTTTCAGAAATCTACCAAACAACGAGAAAATATTTTGTATGCAGATTCATCCAAGCACTAGAAAATATTAGCTTTTCCACAAAAGTAAGTCATTTTCTAGAAATTATTTTCTAGAAACCATTTTCAGTTAAACAAGCAGAGACTAAGAGACTAAAGTGTGCATTAAGCTGAAAATTTATGAAAAAATTTTAAAAATACAATTATCCAAATTGAGTGAAATTCTATTTTAATTTATTTTAAAATTTTATGATATAAGAATAAAATTATATATTAAAAATAGAAAAATTACTTAAAATTTTCATATAAAAATATTTTTCAAAAATATTATATATGTTATAAAATAAAGAGAGATGTAGAAACTAAAAACAAAAAAATATGGGAAGTAATAGAGAATGTATTTTATTGATCAATTGGATGATTACAATGCTTCATTAGAGTCTCTATTTATAGGCATAAGAAGTATCAAAGAAGTAGAGATCTAATTCTTATAACTATTAGAATTTAAAGTACATCAAAACTTTATCTTGATCATAATGGACATCCACTTAATAAGATATTCATAACACTCCTCCTTGGATGTCCACTGGTAGATAATGTGCCTCATTAAAACATTATTAAGAAAAACCCTGTGGGATAAAAACCTAATGAAGGAAAAAGAGTACACAATCTTTTATTACAAGTTGCCTTATTAAAAACTTTTACCAGGAAAACCCAATAGGATAAAACCTTGGTTAAATGAAAAGAGTATAACTTGTTTTAAACTCCCCCTAATGGCAACATTACATTACATCTTTGAGTTGATGTATTCCAATCTTGTGTAATAGTCTTTCAAATGTTGAAGTTAGCAATGCCTTAGTAAAAAGATCTGCTAAATTATCATTAGAATGAATTTGATGAACATTTATATCATCCCTTTTCTTAAGATCATGGGTGAAGAATAATTTTTGTGAAATATGTTTCGTTCTATCACCTTTGATGTAACCACCCTTCAATTGAGCTAGACATACTGCGTTATCTTCATATAAGATAGTTGGCATCTTTTCTTGTAAAGGTAAATTACATATCTTCTGGATATGTTGGGTCAATAACCTTAGTCAATCACACTCTCGACTTGCCTCTTGCATTACAATTATTTCTGCATGATTTGAAGAAGCAGCAGGTAAGGTTTCATTTGTTAAGTGTCATGATATGGTAGTACCCCCAAATGTAAATAAATATCCTATTTGTGATAATCTTTTATGTGAATCTGATAAGTATCCATCATCAGCATAGCCGACTAATAGGGATTTTGAATCATTTGAATAAAATAACCCCATATAAATGGTCTTTCTGAGATATCTAAATACATGTTTAATTACATTCCAATGTCTACGCGTTGGAGGAGAACTAAATCTTGCTAACAAGTTTACAATGAAAGCTATATCAGGTCTTATGTTGTTTGCAAGATACATCAATGTCCCTATGCTACTTAGATATGGTACTTCAAGACAAAGAAACTCTTCACCATTCTCGCAAGGACGTAATTGATCTTTATTCACATCTAGTGATCGTACAACCATTGGAGTACTCTGTAACAACCCATTTTTTAGTGGTGACGGAATAGTGGTTCCAGACCACAAATTTTTGTTGAGTCAACTTGTAAATTTTATTTACAGAATATTTACAAAGTCATTAGGGTCTTATTAAAATTTGGTTAAGAGATTTTAACGTATAGATTGTTAATTTAGGAAAACGGACTAAATTTTAAAAGGTGTAAAACTTAGTAATTATTGCATTTAGATGATTAAATAGCTCAATAATTAAGTAAGGAAGGATTTAAATGGTAATTTAGCCTTAGTTAATATGTTGGACGGCAATATGGATGCAAATTATAAAATAATATATGATTTAATGGAAAATTGGTAAATATTGTAAAAATTAAAACAAAATTAAAAGAAGTAAAAGACATTTTCTTCTTCATTTTCACTTCTTCTTGCCGAAATCACCATGGAAGCGTAGGTTGGAGGCTTGGACATTATTGTCTCTTGCATATAAGTTCGTTTTGAGTCAGTTTCTTGTAATTTTTATATTTTTAAGATCGTCACAACAAGGTCTTGCTAGCCTGTACCTTCATTTTTGAACTTGTTAAAAATTTTAGAAGTTTCCATTGATGAATCTTGAATTTTTTTTATGATAATTATGTATTTGAAGCTTTGATTGTGTTATTTGGTGATTTTGTGAAGTAATTTTTGTTAGATTTTGATTTAAGGATTAAATCGTTAAAATGTTAAAATTTTAGGGTTTGATAGTGAATTTAATGTTTAGTAAGGACTGTTTAAGGGCCTAGTATATTTAGCTAAAATGTTGACTTGAGAAAAATGGTTAATTTGATGATTTTCGAGTTAAGGGACTAAATTGCAAAAGTTGTAAAAGTTTAGGGTAGTTGTGTAATTTCAAAAAATAAAAGGGTATAAAATGTAAAGTGAATGGAAAGGTGAAATGTAAGCTGATAATTGAGAAATTTTACATTTTAGATCAAGATCTTGTTGATACACGTGAAAAAGGAAAAATCACGGATTAGTCCCTAAACTTCTGCAACTACTACAATTCAATCCAATTCGTACGGTTTAAAAGTTAACATCTATATGAAATGTTGGATGATATAAAATGGTATAGTAGATATAATTGTTTATAGACGATGTAAGGTTATTCGAGAAATGTTATTGAATTTCAAAATTTTGATTAGATTGAATGCGGGATAGAGTACATTTGAGATATGATGTGTTGTGGGGGGATTGATTGGAGATTGTTGTGGAGTTCCTGAGTAGACTGGTTCAGCATTTTTTGCGAACTCTAGTGTTATACTCCCTTTTTATGGTGTGTTTTTGGTTGGATTAGCTCTCCGAAGCCATTGGTGTGTTTTTGGGTGGACTGGCTCGTATGAGCATCTGATGTGTTTCGATTGGACTAGCTCTTATGAGCATCTGGTGTGTTTCAGTTGGAATATCGGTGTACTCATATTCGTAAGTCATTCATAGATTGTAAATCTCAGTAAGGTAACTTTTTTAGTGATTTTGATGATTCTGTCATGTATTTGAGTTCTGAAATTGAATTTTACAATTCCCTGATTGAAATTGTGGATGACAGGGAACACATAAGGTTGTATTATTATTTGACTTGTTGTACTTACTCCGGTAAGATTTATCATCTTAGTACGTTGAACTTACTAAGCTTCAATGATCTTAATTGTGTTATTTACTATTATTGCAGTTACTTTGAAGGTTGGACGATCGCCTGAATAGGGTTTCAAAACATTACCAAACCTATCAATTAAACAATCATACAATTCTCATATCAAAACAAACATCATTCAAGCACAATCATGTAGTCCCTAATGCAAGCCCTTGAGGCCAAAAACAAGCATTAGAAATGGTTCAGAACTAAACCGAGAACTCAGGAAAATTTTGGAAAAACATAGAAAATTTTCAAAATACAGGGGACACACGCCCGTGTCACCAAGTCGTGTGTCTCACACGGCCAAAGACATGCCCGTGTCACAGGCCATGTGGACATTCGAAATGGGATCACATGGTCGTGTCCCAACCCATATCCTACCCTATGTAACTCTTTGACTTGGGTCACACGGCCAATCACACGCCTGTGTGACTGGCCCGTGTACCCTTCAAAATGGCCTCACATGCCCGTGTCCCAGGCCGTGTGAAAACTGGAAGGTATACTAGTTGGTGCCACACAGCCAAGTCACACGCCCGTGGGCTAGGCCGTGTGGAGCTACTGACTTGATTTCTAAATAAGTACCATAGGACACACGGTCGTGTTAGCCAACCATGTGTCACACATGGCTGAGACACACTCCAATGTCCCTGCTTGTATGGATAAAAATAGGCTATTTTCCAAGCCATCTTTCTCACCCAAACTTGCATTCATCTACACATACCAAATAGCATATAAACATATCATCAATAGGCATTCAAACCAATCTCAACCAAGCTAAAATCATGCTATTCCATACCAACAACCATAATGCTCATAACACCATAATTTGACAATTTAAAACATACCAATTTCACATCCCAAAAATTACCTAAATGGTCAAACTCAACTATTAGACTTTGTGCCTAAATCAATATGCATACCTCATTCTCAAATTCAACCATTTTCTACCTTCATTACCAATTCTCAATAAGGCATTCACAAAGCAAATATAAACCACATAACAAAATGCCATTTACACATATATACATAACCAAGTATACCAAAATGAGTCAAATCACATGGCTATATGATAAACCGTAATTTATACATACTTCTATCCCATGCTTAGCACATTTTATGGATGATATTTCCTTAAAATTGATGAATTCGATGCTCCTAATGCCTTAATTTCATGTTTTATACTTAGGTGGGCATAGGAGAGTGAAAGGAATGAGAAACAGGCCAAAAATGGAGAAAACGGGCCAACGTACGAAATCAACACGGCCTGGGCTTCCTCACACGGGCAGACCACATGGTCATGTCCCTTTGGCAAGGTCAAAGTATGATTTACACAGGTAGATCACACGTCCGTGCCCATTTAACAGCCTTGACCATGGCCTTAAGCAATCGCACACGGGCGTGTCCCTGCCGAGCCCAAGTTTAGTCCAATTCGGAAAAGGCCAATTTTGAGGGCTCTTAGGCATTCAAAAGCCTATTTAAACACCTGAGGAGGCACTTACATGGGAGACGCACAGGAGGAAACAAGGAATTGCTCAAGGAAAGCCGATCGATCCATCTCAGAAGCCAGATTCACCATCAACACTGAAGATCTCCCTTCAAATTCCCTCAGGAGTTTTGGGTTTTCTCATGTTTTGTTATTTTTATTCTTTTGAGATATTTTCTTTCATTAGTATGAACTAAAACCCCTAAATACCTAAGGGGAATGAAACCTAAGATGGATCTTGTTATTATTATCTGAATTGTATGATAAATATTTGACTTATTCTTAATTATGTGTTCTTAATTCTTGTTTTGATATTCTAGGATATTGATTCAAGTTAAGCTCTTATTCAGAGGAGGAATAGACCTTGTCTAAGAGTAAATTTGTCATAATTAAACGGAGTTGATTGCGCACCTAGAGATAAGGTGACAAGATTTTACCGGATTAGGGTGAAACCTAATAAGGGGATCCATAGATCGAGTTAATGCAACCCTAGTGCGTTAATTAGAAAGAGATTTCAATTATTCAATCTAGGGTTAAATGTTGTTAGTCTTGAGAGAGATAATAATATAACTTAGGGATCTCTACAGAACAAGTTGAATGAATAAATCGTCCAATTCAGAGTCAAATAACAAGTGAAGTCTAGGTGGATTTTCATTAGGTATTGTCTTAATCAATCGAGTTTTCCAAAAAGTATTTTCCCCAAATTTCTTTTCTGTGATTTCTTAGTTTAATTAATTTGTTAGATAAACAAAACCCTTTTATTTTTTAGGCTAGATAATAAAAAGAAAGTTAATACTAGTACTTTTAGTTCCTTTGGGTTCGATAATCAAGCCTTGATAAAGCTATACTACTGTTCGATAGGTACACTTACTTTCATCGTGATAATAGTTAGTTTCAAGAACAATTCATTATAAATATTTAAAACCTATCACGAATATCACGTATCAAGTTTTTGGCGCCATTGTCAGGGAACTAAGATGCTATTGCTGCAAATAATTTTAAACTGAAACCTAACACAATTCAAATGATATAATAGTTTGTTCAGTTTGATGGTTTGCAGGACGAGGATCCAATGCTCACTTGGCAAATTTCCTAGAATTTTGCACCTTTAAAATTAATGGCGTTTCTGATGATGACATCTGCCTTCGGTTATTTCCCTTTTCATTAAGGAATAAGGATAAACAATGGTTGAACTCGTTACTACGAAGGTTAATCACTACTTGGGAACAGATGACCGAAAATTTTTTATTAACATATTTTTCGCCGGCTAAAACAACTAAATTACATAATGATATCTCTTCTTTTGTGCAGATGGATTTAGAAACACTCTACGATGCATGGGAGAGATACAAGGACCTTTTGAGAAGGTGCCCTCACCATGGGTTACCGCTTTTGCTGTAGGTTCAAACGTTTCATAATGGCCTGAATCCTTCGACTTGGAAAATGATTGATGCAGCCGCTGGAGGAACCATCAATAATAAGACACCTGAAGATACCTATGAATTTATAGAGGAGATGTCACTGAATAACTATCAGTGGCAAGTCATGAAGACAAAGCCAACAAAAACAGCCGGCGTTTATAACGTCGATTCGGTCACCATGCTCTCTAATCAGGTAGAACTCTTGAATAAGAAAATTGATGGTTTTCTTGGTTCTTCACAGGTTCACCCAGTAATGCAGTACGAAGCAAATGGAGATGGATCGAGCAATTTAGAATAACCACCTTATAGCCACAATATGGAGAACGAGCAGTTAAATTACATAGGTAATAATCCTCGATCTCAAAATAATCCTTATAGCAATACTTACAATGCAGGTTGGAGGAATCACCCAAATTTTTCATGGGGAGGCCAAGGAAATCAGAAACCACTAACCCCTCCAAGCTTTCAGCAATCACCATACCAGCAGGAGAAAAAGTTAAACCTTGAAGAGATGCTAACCAAATTCATCTCGTTGTCAAAGACTCATTTTAGAATACCAAGACGGCACTAAAAAATCAACAAGCATCAATCTAGGGGCTCGAAACTCAGATTGGACAGCTCGCCAAGTTGATTTCCGAATGACCACAAGGTAGCCTACCCAGCAACACTGAATTTAACCCAATGGAGCAACTCAATGCAATTGCCATTCATGATGAGGAAGGGTTAGTGGCAAAACTAAGGCCAAAACCGGTGGTAAGCGAAGGTAAGAATGAGGTAGGCCAAAACGAACAAAAATCGGTAAGTACATAATATAAACCTTGTGTGTCATACCCCAATATGATAAGGAAAGATCGCTCAGATGAACAATTTGGTAAATTCCTTAAACTTTTAAAGAAACTACATATTAACCTACGTTTATTGAAGCACTTTCGCAGATGCCGAACGCAGTCAAATTTTTAAAGGAGGTTCTAGCAAATAAACGAAAGTTAGATGAAAGGTTACATGTGGAGCTGAACATGGTTTGATCAGCCATTCTTCAGAATAAGCTACCCAACAAACTAAAAGATCAAGGGAGTTTTACGATTCCTTGTTTAATCGGTAGTTTAGATGTTAGTAATGTGCCAGCTGATCTAGGGGCTAGTATCAATGTTATGCCTTACAAATTGTTTAAGCAACTAGGTCTAGGGAAACCCAAACAAACTAGGATGAGCATTCAATTAGCAGATAAAACTGTCAGATTTCCTAGGGGTATCATTGAAGACGTACTCGTTAAAATTGACAAATTTATATTCCCAATTGATTTTGTTGTTTTAGACATAGAAGAGGACAGTAATGTTCCTTTAATTTTGGAAAGCCCCTTTTTAGAAACTGCTAGAACAATTATTGACGTTGGCATAGGTGAACTTACACTTCTTGTAGGAGACGAAACAATCAACCTTCAAGCTCGCAACCCAACCAACACATCAAAAATTAAATGTGATTGTACAAATTGTTCTACTAAGACTAATCATAAAGTGCAACCTATTTTGCAGGAAATAAGTTCGAAGGACAAACATCAGCCATGTTCAATCCACAACAAATAATCTACCCATGAAGAACAAAGGTTACAAATCAAGGAGTTAGATGAATGGCTGACATTTAAACCGAGAAAACACGATAAACTAAAACTACATCAGAACAAGCTCAATGCCTCACCAAATCAACTTAAGGTTGGAGATAAAGTTTCATTAGATGCCGCAGATCCTACATTGACATTGCCAAACCGAATGAAGAAATTCCTCTTACGATACTTAGCATTTTCCTATTTGGTACAGTCGAGGTAAGTCATCCCAAATTTGGCACCTTTAAGGTAAACAATACCCGCCTAAAACCTTATTTTGATGGGATTCATAGCAGGAATGAGGAGTATAAACTCCTCGAACCACCATGATCACACACCAAAGAGGTAAGTCGAGCTTAGACTATAAATAAGCGCTTCTCGGGAGGCAACCCGAGCACTAACAATATTAATTTCTTTAAATTTTAGTTTTAACATCTAACATACTAACCGACTCATAGAACGCAGGCTTTCTAAAGCATACACGGCCAGGCACACTGGCATGCCTTAGGCCGTGTGAAAATAGGGCGAAATTTTCCCCAACACGGGATGCGATAAGTTGCCACGGCCATGCGTTAGAACTGTGGGCGAACCTGGCAAAACAACACGGGCGTGCGACATGCCCGTGTCTTAGAATTGTGGTTGAACCTAAGAAAATAGCATGGGCATTTGCCACGCCCGTTTCTGGAACACGTGGTCGAACCTATCAAATTAACATGGGCGTGGGCCTACATACACAGGTGTGGGAGAAGAGAACGAAGACAGACACGGCCGTGCGACACGGCCATGTGCACTCACACGCCTAAGGAACAAGGGCGTGGGCCAAATGTAAGACGCGCCCAAATTCAAAATTTGCGAATCACATGGGTAAAAATTGGGGAACACGAGCATGTCCCCTAGCCGTGTGTCCAAAAATCTATAAATACCCTTCACTATTCATTATCTTCTTCACCCAAAATCCCTAACCCTAGCCACTTCAAGTCCACACAGTCTCCCTGCCACGCTCGTGCGCCGCCTCCAACTCCATTTTCGACACCCATTCTCATCTTTTTAGCATTTGTTTACTCTTTTCTCTCTATTTACTTCATCACTTTTACTAATTTTATGATTCTTATGGTTTTATTTGGCAGATTTTTTATTTATATTCATAGTTCTCACTATAGTCATGCTTATACATTTATTCTTTTCCATTTTGGTTAATGTTTTCTGATACATTCATTCTTTTCGTGTGTTCCCCTAAGAGTCTAGTTCAGTCATTTTATGTTGAAAATAATCATACTTTTATTATGTCAATTTCTATATAAATTTCTATCATTTAGATTAAACTGCCAAGTATTGTTGGTTGGACTGGTTAGTTTAACTATATTCATGATTACCTTTTAAGTTAGTTAGTTATGTTATATTATTTTTCTTCTTCTAGGTATACCATGTCAAGCTCACGTGGCAAGAAAACTATCTTTCCTGCTTCGAAAAAGCAGAAAGGGGCGTTTTCCTTGGGCCCTACCGTGGAAATTCGCCACCCATACCTCTAATTTCCACCCGGTAATTAGGAGGAACTATTCCAAATCCTACGAACCCGACCTTTAGGTGTGGGCCACTGTATTGGCTGGACAACGCTTGAACAAGTCCCGTTGGCTGACGATGTATGAGCAGCCCTGACAACCGATCCATGGGACCTCTTTTTTGTGATCATCGAGCCGATGTACCTTGAGGTCACACTTGAACTTTGCTCGACATTCCATGTTTAAGATGTCATGACTAACTTTGATGATCCTAGAATAGTCCAGTTCCATCTCAGCGGGTTAGTCTGCCAGTTGAGTGTACCCGAGTTCGGTATAGCTTTGGGCCTGTACACAGAGGAGTTCATGGATGAGAACAACCTCGACACTCTCCGTCGCCACATCCACTATTCTCCCTCAAAGTTCTGGTATGCTTTGGTCCCCGGTTCAGCCACCTACGACCTGAGCCGCTCCAAGGCATCGGCTTTCTCTCTCTCCTTGAGGTACCTACACGCCATCTTGGCACACACTTTGACAGGACGTTGAGAGAGCACCGGCATCATCAACACTCACGACGCCTACTTTCTATGGAGCATGGCGAACGGGCATGTACTCGACCTCGCCTACTTTATTGCAGTTGCCATTCGCCACCAGATGGAGCGACATCGGAGGGGGGTCATCTCCATTGGCCCCTACGTGACTCGACTGGCACGGCACTTTGGATTCCTCAACATAGCAGCCCAATCATCCTCCCTTACTCTTATTGGCCAAATGTCCCCACAAGGTATCTCGAGCATGCTTAGTATGAGGATGATCGAGAAGCGCCGAAGAACCCACCTACCTCAGTATTGCCCTACCCAATCAGCTGAGGAGAGAGCCCCTGAGGACATTACTGATGATGTCCCTCCATGTAACACCCCGTACCCGAGACCGTTGCCGGAGTCGGACACGAGGGGTTAACAGGCTTAATCCACTTACTTGCACAGTTCATTTTAAAAATTTCCAGACAGCCGGCTAACAGTGTCACTATCACCTTAAAAATCATATCTTGAGCTCCACAACTAGAAAATTAGTTTCGTGGTTTTTCCCTGAAACTAGACTCATATATGCATCTAAACATTTTTTTCTAGAATTTTTGGTTGGGCCAATTAGTACAGTTTATTAGTTAAAGTCCCCCATGTTACAGGGATCGACTACACTGACCTTTGCATATTACGACTTGGATATCTCCCTGTACAGGGCTTCAACACTGATGCCGTTTGTTTCTACAGAAACTAGACTCGAAAAGGAATCTGTAAATATATGGCATGACTTCTAATTATCTCTGGTCAATTTATAATGAATTTCCAAAGTCAGATCAAGGGATCCAGAAATCGTTCTGGCCCTGTCTCACGAAAACTTTAACATCTCATAGTATACTGTTCATATGAATGTTTCGTTACCTTCCTATGAAAATAGATTCATCAAGGTTCGATTACATAATTTATTCACTATTTAATTCCATTCCTACTATTTTTAGTGATTTTCACATCCACATCACTGCTGCTGCCAGCATCTATTTTAAGGTAAACTTTACCTATTTCATGATCCTTCATGGATCAACTAGAGTTTGTCATACATATACCAAAAGTGATCATGAATAACCATTCCCATGGCTAACCATTGCCAACATTTCCATACCTCTCGATGGACAACATACAAAATGATTATAATGCTATGATCAAAGTATATTTAAGCCATTTTCGCATGGCTATCCAAATTTGTTCTTCTAGGCTCTTGAGCTAGTTCACACAAGTTTAACTTATTAAAGTCTCATTATGCTAGCTTATGGTCGAATATGACAAGAAATTTAATAGGTCATATAGCCACCTTCTAGCTCAAATACACAATGGTCATACGCATTTTTAATCACCTTAATCAATTTAATACAATTCATTCAAACATCAAAAGAGAAGCTCAAGGTACTTAGCCCATATATACATTAGATATTAAAGTCCCATATGTACGAAATCACGAATCGAATTTAACATATTAGCTAATATTCCCCTTAGCTGAATTTTCTAAGTCAAGATAAAGCCATCAATATGCTTACCTATGGCCGAACATACACATTAACTCATGCACTCATTCATGTGACCGAACATACACATCTATGCTAAGGCCGATTGCAACACTTAATACGTTCTACAAGTATGGTCACTTGTATTGACTAAACACCATTTTGTTTCAAGTTCAAAACTTGGCTAATACACATATATACACTATTAATCAAATACTAACATTTTGCATTTCATCTTACTACCATTTCACATCTACTTTCTACCATGGCCGAATGCATCAAGACACCATTTCAAAATACTTCATGGGTTTGAGGTAAAACCAAGAAAGAAACTCATGAATATCGAGATATAAGCAGTAACATTGTTCATCTAGATTTAGCATGACACAACATCCATCACCCTTATATTTACCATAGCCGAAAACCTTACTCATTCCAACATTCAAATCTCAACTTGGGTCACAAAAATAATTTGATATCTCACCAACACAACATCAACATCAAGCAAGAATGATGCATCCATGGCAGTGTCATTTCCATCACATAGCAAGATTTAGACCATGGGCTAGGTAGAACTCAAGCTAACAACTAAAACATGCATGCATCTCATGGAACATCATCAAACATACCTTAGCCTAGTTACATGCATGGCCGAACCTCTTCAACCTTTCTCCTTCCTTCCTCCTTAAAATTTTCGGCCAAGGATGAACCAAAGGATGAACACTTTTTTTTTTTGTTTTTCTTTCCTTCAACTCACGGCAATGGGGGGCATGGATGAGACCATTTCCTTTTTTTTTTCCATCACTCCTCCCTTTCATTATTTAATTACCATGCTCATTATTTTATTGTTCCTAACATACATCACTACATAACATGTTTGTGACATGTTTCCACTCATAGCATGGCCGGCCATTAGCTCAAATATTGGGCAATTTGACATGCAAACCCACCATTTCTATAACATGCATTATTAAGCCACTTTACATTTGCCTAGCACATTTCTAATTTTTCTCTCATAAGTCCTATGTACTCCATTCACATGCAATTAACTAAATCAAGCTTAAAATTTTCATGATTCATATTCACATATTTTAAACAATAAATATCACATTCAAATAATTTGGTGACTCGGTTTAGCGGTCCCAAACCGCTTCCGACTAGGGTCACTTTAGGGTGTCACAACTCTCCCCACTTAAGAAATTTTCGTCCCGAAAATCTTACCAAGAAATGTGTTTGGGTATCGTTCTTTCATAGAGTTCTCGGTTTCCCAAGTAGCTTCTTGATTCCGTGTTTGAGCCATAACACTTTTACCAACGGAACCCTTTTGTTTCGCAACTCTTTCACTTCATGAGCTAGGATACGAATCGGTTCCTCTTCATAACTCAAGTTCAGGGGGCAAAATCAATCTATACGCAACTGGACCAACTCGTTCGGAGATTTTGTACAGCCCAATGAATCTTGGGCTCAACTTGCCCTTACGGCCAAATCGAGTATCTTTTCCAAGGCGAAACTTTAAGAAACACTTTATCTCCCACCTGATATTCAATGTCTTTTCGTTTCAAATCCGATACGATTTCGACGATCGATCTCGCCTTCAGACTTTCACAAATTATTCTTACTTTCTGCTCAGCATCTTTAATCAAATCCACTCCGAAAATTTTACTTTCACCGAGCTCGGTCCAAAACAATGGCGTACGGCATTTTCGACCGTACAAAGCCTCGTAAGGTGCCATCTTAATACTTGACTGAAAACTATTGTTGTAAGCGAATTCAATCAAAGGTAAATACCGTTCCCATGAACCACTAAACTCGAGGATGCAACATCTCAACATATCCTCAAGTATCTGAATTATCCGCTCGGATTGACCATCGGTTTGTGGATGAAAAGCGGTGCTAAAATGCAGCTTGGTACCCAAAGCTTCTTGCAATTTCTTCCAAAATCGTGAGGTGAATCTCGGATCTCTATCCGACATGATAGAAATAGGTACCCCGTGTAATCTCACAATCTGAGAAACATACAATTCAGCTAATTTATCCATTGAAAAATCCGTGCGTACGGGGATAAAGTGAGCCGACTTAGTCAATCTATCAACAACGACCCAAATCGCATCTTTCTTACTTGCCGACACTGGCAACCCAGATACAAAATCCATCGTTACTCGATCCCATTTCCATTCAGGTATCATGATCGGCTGAAGTAAACCCGTAGGCACTTGACGTTCTGCCTTCACTTGCTGACATACTAAGCACTTCGAGACAAAATCGGAAATGTCTCGTTTCATACCATGCTACCAAAACTGACGTCTCAGATCATTGTACATTTTTGTACTCCCCGGGTGAATTGACATTCGGCTACAATGAGCTTCGTTCGAATCATCGAAATGAGTTCGAATTTCTTGGAACACACAACCGACTTCGAACCTCAAACAATCGTCATCATCAATTTGAAATTCGGATTCCATATTCGGAACACATTCAGCCCGTTTTGCAACCAATTCATCGTCGACTTTCTGAGCTTCACGAATTTGATGAATCAATAATGGTTTGGCCTTTAATTCAGCTACTAACACATTGTCGGGTAGAAACGGACAAGTGTACATTCATCGCTCAGAAAGCAAATAAAGTGATTTCGGCTTAAGGCATCCGCAACCACATTAGCCTTTCCCGGGTGGTAATCAATGACAAGCTCATAACCTTTCAACAACTCAAGCCAACGTCTTTGTCGCAGATTTAAGTCTCTTTGAGTCATCAAATATTTGAGACTTTTGTGATCCGAAAATACATGGCACTTCTCACCAAATAAGTAATGTCGCCATATTTTCAAGGCGAATACGATGGAAGCTAATTCGAGATCATGGGTCGGATAATTTTTCTCATGTGGCTTTAATTGTCTCGACGCATAGGCCACAACTCGACCTTCTTGCATCAATACGCAACCCAACCCAAATAGGGATGCATCACTATAAATGACGAACTCCTTGCCTGTTTCGGCCGCACTAATCTTGGAGCTTAGTTAAGTGCGTTTTCAATTGTTCAAACTTTTCGACACTTTTCATCCATTCAAACTTAACATCCTTCTGAAGTAGTTTCGTCATCGGTGTGGCTATCATCGAGAAACCTTTCACAAACCATCGGTAGTAACCGGTAAGTCCCAAAAAGCTTCGAACCTCAGTAATATTTCTCGGAGGCTTCCAGTTAAGTATGGCTGAAATTTTGCTCGGGTCAACTCGAATACCCGATGTAGATACCACATGGCCCAAGAAGCTAACCTCTCTTAACCAGAACTCACACTTACCGAACTTAGCATATAACTGCTTATCCCGTAAAATTTGCAACACTAATCTCAGGTGCTCAGTATGTTCGGTCTCATCTCTTGAATAGACCAAGATGTCATCAATAAACACAACCACGAACCGGTCCAAATACTGCCTGAAGATCCAATTCATCAAATCCATAAATACCGCGGGGGCATTAGTGAGCCCAAACGGCATCACTAAGAACTCGTAGTGGCCGTATCTCGCTCGAAGCGGTTTTGGGTATATCCGAATCTCGAATTAAGAATGGTAATAACCCGATCTCAAATCTATCTTTGAAAACACCGAGGCTCCTTCAGTTGATCAAACAAATCATCAATACGCAGAAGCGGATATTTATTCTTTATCGTCACTTTATTCACCGACGATAGTCAATGCACAACCTCATGGTTCCGTCCTTCTTTTTCACAAACAATACTGGTGCACCCCAAGGTGAGAAACTTGGTCGAGCGAAACCTCTATCCGTCAACTCTTGCAACTGAGCTTTCAATTCTTTTAACTCGGTTGATGCCATACGATACAGAGCTATCGAAATTGGCGTAGTCCCAGGTACAAGCTCAATACCAAACTCTACTTCCCGAATAGGTGGTAAACCCGGTAATTCTTCGGGAAAAACATCCAGGTATTCACAAACCACCGGCACAGATTCGAGTTTCTTTTCTAACTCTTTGTCATCAAGTACATACGCAAGGTATGCTTCGCACCCTTTTCTTACATATTTCTGGGCCAACATTGCTGATGTTATAGCTGGTAACCCCTTTAAGTCCGTAAACTCAACTCGGATTATCTCATTATTTACACACCTCAAATCGATAGTCTTGCTTTTGCAATTCACAACCGTATCATGCACGGTTAACCAATCTAAACCGAGGATAACATGAAATTCATCAAACGGCAAAAGCATCAAGTCTGCTGAAAACAGGAACGTCGAATTACTAGGGGGCATTTCTTACACACTTTGTCGACAAGCACGTAACGACCCAAGGGATTTGACACCCGAATTACGAACTCAGTAGACTCAATAGGTAAAGTCTTACTGGATGCTAAGGTTTCGCATATATAAGAATGAGTAGAACCGGGGTCAATCAAAGCAATCACATTAGTATCAAAGAGAGTAAAAGTACCGGTAATAACATCTGGCGAGGAAGCATCCTCGTGTGCGCGTATAGCATAAGCCCTAGCAGGAGCACGAGCCTCAGATCTGGTCGTAGCATCTCTAGATCCTCTCTGACCACCACTAGCATATCCCGTATTTCTAGATGGTCTACCTCGAGCAATGGTAGCACCCGGTTTCCCACTCTGATTTACATTTTGTTCAGACAATCTCGGGCAATCTTTGATAAAGTGGTCGGCTGACCCGCACTTGTAACAGGAGCGGTCATGGAATCTACAACTCTCAGAATGCCATTTGCCACAATATTGGCACTCTGTTCTGTCTCGACGATCATTTCCAACACTGGCGATCGAAGTGACTCGTGTGCTCACAGGGGGTCGATCGCGATCTCGTCTAGAAAAGCCCGAAGTGTCCCTAGACCGGCCTAAGCCATCTCTAAATTTCTTCGATGACTGTGGGAAGGGCTTCCCCGAAGACCTCTTACGAAACTCCCTTGCTCCCTCCTCAGCTTTTCTTTTCTCCATACTGAGCTCCTCGGCCTTGCAAGCTTGCTCGACAAGTGCCACAAATTCTCAGATTTTTAAAATGCCTACATACAGCTTTATATCGTCATTTAGCCCATCCTCGAAACGTTTACACATCACGGCTTCTGAAGAAATGCATTCTCGCGCGTACCGGCTAAGCCTTACAAATTTTCGTTCATAGTCGGTAACCGACATGGAACCTTGTTTAAGTTCAAGAAATTCCTTCCGTTTTTGATCTATAAATCTCTAACTGATATACTTTTTCCGAAACTCGGTTTGGAAAAACTCCCAAGTTACTTGCTCTCTAGGCACAATGAAGTCAACGTATTCCACCAATAGTAGGCGTAATCACGTAGCAAGGAGATAGTACACTTTAGGCACTCATCGGTGTGCAAGATAGCTCATCGAGTACCGGATAGTGTTGTCCAACCAAAATTCAGCTTGCTCGGCATCATCGCCATCCGTAGCCTTAAATTTTGTAGCCCCATGTTTTCGGATTCAGTCAACTGGGGGCTTATTTGACCTTATTTGGTCAGTTACCAGAGGTATTGTAGGTGCGGGGGTTGTGTTTGTCGGGAATGGAGGTTGTGGAACAGCCGTATTAGTTCGAATGTATTGGTTGAACCAATAATTCATCACGCTATAAAAAGCTTGCCTAGCCTCATCATTCGGATTGCTAGCAATAGGTTGAGAGTCGTCGTTATTGTCCCTTCTTGCGGAGAAGGCGCTACACTCTCAAGATCATCACTACCGCTTCGGTCGGGATCGGGATCCATTACTATAAATAAACACATTAGCAAATGTCGTAAATCACCACACTATCAAATAATCACAAAAATGGCATGTATAGCTAGACCCACACGTATTACGGTAGTCCTAGAATTGACTAAACTGTAGCTCGATACCAATAAAACTGTAACACCCGTGCACTCGAGACCGTTGCGGAGTCGGACACGAGGGTTAACAGCTTAATCCACTTACTTGCAGTTCATTTTAAAATTTCCAGACAATGGCTAACTGTGTCACTTGTCACCTTAAAAATCATATCTTGAGCTCCACAACTAGAAAATCAGTTTCGTGGTTTTTCCCTGAAACTAGACTCATATATGCATCTAAAAATTTTTTTCTAGAATTTTTGGTTGGGCCAATTAGTACAGTTTATTAGTTAAAGTCCCCCATGTTACAGGGATCAACTACACTGACCTTGGCGCATTATGACTTGGATCTCTCCCTGTACAGGGCTTAAATACTGATGCCGTTTGTTTCTACAGAAACTAAACTCGAAAAGGAATCTGTAAATATATGGCATGACTTCTAATTATCTCTGGTCAATTTATAATGAATTTCCAAAGTCAGATCAAGGGATCCAGAAACCGTTCTGGCCCTGTCTCACGAAAACTTTAACATCTCATAGTATACTGTTCATATGAATGTTTCGTTACCTTCCTATGAAAATAGATTCATCAAGGTTCGATTACATAATTTATTCACTATTTAATTCCATTCCTACTATTTTTAGTGATTTTTCACATCCACATTACTGCTGCTGCCAGCATCTATTTTTAAGGTAAACTTTACCTATTTCATGATCCTTCATGGATCAACTAGAGTTTGTCATACATATACCAAAAGTGATCATGAATAACCATTCCCATGGCTAACCGTTGCCAACATTTCCATACCTCTCGACGGACAACATACAAAATGATTATAATGCTATGATCAAAGTATATTTAAGCCATTTTCGCATGGCTATCCAAATTTGTTCTTCTAGGCTCTTGAGCTAGTTCACACAAGTTTAACTTATTAAAGTCTCATTATGCTAGCTTATGGTCGAATATGACAAGAAATTTAATAGGTCATATAGCCACCTTCTAGCTCAAATACACAATGGTCATACGCATTTTTAATCACCTTAAGCAATTTAATACAATTCATTCAAACATCAAAAGAGAAGCTCAAGGTACTTAGCCCATATATACATTAGATATTAAAGTCCCATATGTACGAAATCACGAATTGAATTTAACATATTAGCTAATATTCCCCTTAGCCGAATTTTCTAAGTCAAGATAAAGCCATCAATATGCTTACCTATGGCCGAACATACACATTAACTCATGCACTCATTCATGTGACCGAACATACACATCTATCCTAAGGCCGATTGCAACACTTAATACGTTCTACAAGTATGGTCACTTGTATTGACTAAACACCATTTTGTTTCAAGTTCAAAACTTGGCTAATACACATATATACACTATTAATCAAATACTAACATTTTGCATTTCATCTTACTACCATTTCACATCTACTTTCTACCATGGCCGAATGCATCAAGACACCATTTCAAAATACTTCATGGGTTTGAGGTAAAACCAAGAAAGAAACTCATGAATATCGAGATATAAGCACTAACATTGTTCATCTAGATTTAGCATGACACAACATCCATCACCCTTATATTTACCATAGCCGAAAACCTTACTCATTCCAACATTCAAATCTCAACTTGGGTCACAAAAATAATTTGATATCTCACCAACACAACATCAACATCAAGCAAGAATGATGCATCCATGGCCGAGTGTCATTTCCATCACATAGCAAGATTTAGACCATGGGCTAGGTAGAACTCAAGCTAACAACTAAAACATGCATGCATCTCATGGAACATCATCAAACATACCTTAGCCTAGTTACATGCATGGCCGAACCTCTTCAACCTTTCTCCTTCCTTCCTCCTTAAAATTTTCGGCCAAGGATGAACCAAAGGATGAACACTTTTTTTTTTTTGTTTTTCTTTCCTTCAACTCACGGCAATGGGGGGCATGGATGAGACCATTTCCTTTTTTTTTTTCCATCACTCCTCCCTTTCATTATTTAATTGCCATGCTCATTATTTTATTGTTCCTAACATACATCACTACATAACATGTTTGTGACATGTTTCCACTCATAGCATGGCCGGCCATTAGCTCAAATATTGGGCAATTTGACATGCAAACCCACCATTTCTATAACATGCATTATTAAGCCACTTTACATTTGCCTAGCACATTTCTAATTTATCTCTCATAAGTCCTATGTACTCCATTCACATGCAATTAACTAAATCGAAGCTTAAAAATTTTCACACATTCATATTCACATATTTTAAACAATAAATATCACATTCAAATAATTTGGTGACTCGGTTTAGCGGTCCCGAAACCGCTTTCCGACTAGGGTCACTTTAGGGCTGTCACACTCCACATCATGAGGACCCACCGTCTCAGCCACCACCACCCCCTCGTCCAGTTCATACAGCGGCTTCATACGCTTACATCTCTGAGTGCCTTACCCGATTCGAGCAACAGTGTTTTCAGCGCTTCGATAACATTGATGCTACTCTTAAGCAGATTTGTCAGCACTTCCTCATCTCATCTCCACCCCCACCTTGCGAACCATCTAGCAATGAAGATGTTTAAAAAATTTTATTTATTATTTTATGTTTTTATTTTTATTCTATTTTAAGACTACTTTTTATTTTCCTTTAAGCTTATTTCTATTAGATCTTATAATTTTTATTATCAACTTCGGTTATTCCATTACGAGTAATTATGCTTCCTTATACTTCCTAAAAAATTCCTGATTTTGTCACAGTTATAAATAGCTCCTCAAGCTCATCATCACATAGGAACTAAAAACTCCACCGGAAAAGATTCTCCACGACTGCCATGTCCTTCTCGACCATGACCATAGCTACCACCAGATATAATATTCTTTTGGCGCAGGACTTATGGACTAATGAATCTTTAACACCACCGGAGTATCCTCCTCCACTCTCATGTCGATTATTTTCCAAAACTCCAGTTCAAGGAATTCGTTCAACATTCAGGAAGTTTCACTTCTCTCCCTATCTTATGATTATAAATCAATCTTTTTCAATATATCTACTGATAAACTGTAATTTATACATATTCCTATCCCATGCTTAGAACATTTTATGAATGATTTTTCCTTAGATTTGGTGAATTTAATGCTCCTAATGCCTTAATTTCATATTTTATACTTAGGTGAGCATAAAAGAGTGAAAGGAAGGAGAAACGAGCCAAAAAAGGAGAAAATGGGCCAACGTACGAAATCAACACATCCTGGACCTCCTCACACGGGTAGACCACATGGCCGTGTCAATTTGACAGAATCGAAACACGACTCACACGGGTGGACCACACGCCTGTGCCTATTTAACAGGCTTGACCACGGCCTGAAGTAATAGCACACGGACGTGTCCCTATCGAGCCCAAATTGATTCCAATTCAGAAAAGGCCAATTTTGAGGGTTCTTAGGCATTCTAAAGCCTATAAATACACCCTAGAGGAGGAGGAAAAAGAGCCACAGAGGGAAAGAAGCAGGGAGCTACTCAACGAAAGCTGATTGATCCATCTCAGAAGCCGGATTCATCATCAAGACTGAAGATCTCCCCTCAATTTCCCTTCAGGAGTTTTGGGTTTTTCTTTATGTTTTGTATTCATTATCTTCTGAGATGTTTACCTTTTTAGTTATGAACTAAAACCCCTAAATACCTAAGGGGGATGAAACCTAAGATAGATCTTGTTATTATTATCTAAATTGTATGATAAATATTTGACTTGTTCTGTAACACCCCTTACCCGTTACCGTCGCCGGAACAGGATACAAGGTATTACCAGAACATAACACATACCATTAAACATAATCGAGATATAAATATGTCATCCAATTTGATAGTGCATCGTATAATATATGTCTTGAACAATATTAGCCAACTTTAATGGCTTGTACAAAGTAGCTGGTCGAGTCTCGTAACTAATATTTTAAACCTAGACAAATATGACACGTAACAAAATGATTAAGCCTACTATACATGCCATAATTCAAAACGTTTAGTTCAAATACCCTAAAGTATGATAGTGCGGGTAGATCTTCACGATCCTTAACTCCCGAGCAAGTCAAGGACACTATAAGACAAAAGAGAGAAACAAAGTAAGCTTATAGCTTAGTAAGTAAGTATGTAAATACTAATTAAAGAATCTAACATGTTTACACAACAATTCAAGTATATCTACTTTAACTTCACTATTCATTCCACTTTGATTAAGCTTGTCTCATTGCGTCATATTCACTAAATAAATCATAACTCGAGTTACAAAACTCAAATTCAAATCCGTAAAATTTCCTAAATCTAGACTCATAAAGATTTTTGCTAATTTTTTTCTAGAATTTTGGTTCAGCCGATTAGTACAGTTTATTAGTTAAAGTTTCCCCTGTTACACAGCTCGACTGATCTGACCTCTGTTCATTACGAATTGAATTTCTCTCAGTGCACAATTCAAACAACCCTGAAGTCTATTTCATTTAAAACTAGTCTCAGTAAGGAATTTAGGCATGTAAACTATATTTCTTAATTTGCTTTGTATAATTTTTAATGATTTTTCAAAGTTGGAACAGGGGGTCACGTATTCATCCTGAGCAAGTCACATACAATTGTAAATATCTCAAAATATAGAATTCCTTTGCTTGCTCTGTTTCTTTTATATGAAAGTAGACTCATTAAACTTAAATTTCACATCTCATTCAACCTCTAATTATATTCCTCCTATTTTTGGTGATTTTTCAAAATCACATCACTGCTACCATCTAAAAACAGTTTTAATGCTAATTTCACTCTTTCACACATTCTTTATGCTAACCTCATTTTATCTTATATATGTATATACCACAAATCATTTTCACCACATTTCATTCACCATAAGTGTGGGTCCAAACCACAATATCACCACAAAACCATCCCGTTGAACAATTCGGATCAATCCTCGATATTTAATGGTTTCAAAGACACACCCCCACCATCATACTTCGTTTAGTTCGGCTCTCTTGTACACATGGTGAACACTTAGTACCACTCATGCGACCTAACCGATTTGTCTCGTAGCTCTCTTGTCTACATGGTGTCCTTCACTTGGAATCACGCATGCGACCTAGCTACATTTATCTTTCACGTAGCTCTCTTGCCTACATGGGATACATCTCGTATCACACATGTGACCTAGCTACTACTGGGTGTCTCAGTAGCTTTCTGTACACATGATGTGCACTCAAGATCATACATGTGACCTAGCTACGCTCCTCTATTTCATTCGATCTCTCCAATGTTCAACCGGATCTCTCTCTATATTTATTTCCATTCTTCCAATAGTCGATTTATATTTTAACATCAGCTAGTATATTTATATAATAGGCTGAAATATAAGAATGTACATGAAATTGTTGTAATATTTACATACAAACTTACCTTGGTGCAAAATGTGGAAATTTTGCAATTTAGTCCAAAACTTTTTCCTTCCCTGCTCGAGATCAATTCGCGTCTTTCTTGATCTATAATAACACATTTAGCTCATTTAATACTCATACTATTTATTTCAATCCAAAATCACATCATGGAAAAATTACATTTTGCCCCTAACTTTACAAAATTACAATTTTGCCCCTAGGCTCGGGAATTTAATTTCAGCCCTTATTCTTATATTTTATGATATGCTGAACATTTTTCTCTTCTACAACAACATCAAATTCTCACTCTATCATATAGTTATGAACAATAGGTATTTTTACCGATTATCTTGCTTTTACTCGTTTTCACTTAAAACCGAGTAGCACAAGTTATTTAACATAATTTAAAACCTCATATTCTATCATAAAACATCAAAATACACAAATTTCACCTATGGGTATTTTTCCAAATATGAACCCTACGTTAAATTATTACTAGCATAAGCTTAATCGAGCTTAGGGATTCAAAAGCGTAAAGAACATTAAAAGCGGGCTTAGAATCACTTACTATGGAGCTTGAAAATTGAAGAAACCCTAGCTATGGAGAGAGGGAGAATTCGCAGCAACTAAGGAGGATGATGATCAATTTTGTATTATTTTTCCCATTTTATTTCATTTAATATCCAAATGACCAAAATGCCCTCCTTACTAAACTTTTAAAAATTCCTTCCATGTCCTAATTTTGTCCATGAACTTAAAATTGGTCAAATTGCTATTTAAGACCTCCTAATTAATATTCCAAAACAATTTCATACTAAAACTTCCGGGATGCAAATTTTGCAACTTATTCGATTTAGTCCCTACTTTCAATTTAAGCACTTTAGGCATAGAATTTCATCACGAAATTTTCACACAATCATGCAATCATATCATAAACCCCAAAATAATTATAAAACAATTATTTCTATCTCGGATTTGTGGTCACGAAACCACTATTCCGATTAGGCCCTAATTCGGGTTGTCACAATTCTCCCCCTTTGAGATTTTCGTCCCAGAAAATCTTACCAGAAAGAGGTTTGGGTCTTTGTTTCCTCATAGTTTCCTCGTTCCCACGTAGCCTCTTCTATCCCATGTTTGTGCCACAATACTTTCACTAAAGCTATACTTTTATTTCTTAACTGTTTAACCTCTCGAGCCAAAATCTTTATTGGTTCCTCCTCATAGGTCATATCCGATCGAATCTCAATTTCATTGGGAAATCACATGTGAAGGATCGAACGATAACGTCGCAACATTGATACATGAAACACGTTATGAATTCTTTCTAACTCTGCCGTAAGGCCAACCGATATGCCACTGGTCTAATTCTCTTAGTAATCTCGTACGGCCCAATAAAACGCGGACTCAACTTGCCTTTTCGACTAAATCTCGAATCTTTTTCCATGGTGACACCTTCAAGAACACTTTATCACCCACGAAATTCAATCTCTTTTCTTTTTAAATCAGATATGACTTTTGTCGATCTGAAGCGACTTTCAAGCAATCCCGAATTACTTTTATTTTCTCTTGGTTTCTTTAACTAAATCAACTCCATGAATCTGTTTCTCACTAAGCTCGGTCCAATATAAAGGAGTCCGACACTTACGACCATACAAGGCTTCAATGCGGTGCCATTTGTATACTTGATTGATAACTGTTAATTGTAGGCAAACTCAATCAAAGATAGATATTTCTCCCAACTACCTCCAAATTCTAAAACACAGCATCTAAGCATATCTTCGAGTACCTGGATTACTCTTTCTGTTTGACCATCTGTTTGTGGATGAAATGCGGTACTAAAGTTCAATTTTGTACCCAAAGCTTCTTGTAACTTTTTCCAAAATCTCGAGGTAAATCTTGGATCTCTATCTGATATTATAGACATAGGTACTCCGTGCAACTTCACAATTTCAGCAATATATAATTCGGCTAATTTATCAAGTGAGTAATCGGTACGTACTGGTATAAAGTGGGCTGACTTTGTTAATCTATCAACCACTACCCAAACAGCATCCTTCTTTTTAGGAGTTAAAGGCAAACCGGTTACAAAATCCATGGTAATCTTGTCCCATTTCCACTCAGGCACCATTACTGGTTGAAGTAATCCTGAAGGCACTTGATGTTCAGCTTTTACTTGTTGACAGATCAAACACTTGGTTACAAATTCGAAATGTCCTTTTCATACCGCCACCAATCTGACTTCTTTAAATCATTATACATTTTTGTGCTACCAGATGAACCGATAAATGACCATTGTGCGCCTCATGTAATATTTTACGAATCAATTTATCGTTTTTCGGCACACATATCCTGTCTCGAAACATCAAACAATCATCCGTCCAACTCGAAAATCGAGTCGTAACTTTGATTCGCATTGAGTTCTCTTAATCCGCAACTCACTATCATTCTTTTGAGCATCACAAATCAATCGGAGAAATAACGGTTTAGCTCTCATCTCGCTAAGATTGACCCATCATCGAGACAATGCTAACCCGTGTTCATGGCTCTCAAAGTAAAAAGAAATTTTACGCTCAAGGCGTCAAGAACTTCATTTTCCTTTCCGGATGATAATCAATCACTAGATCATAATCCTTTAATAATTCAAGCCATCTTCATTGTCATGATTCAGATCCTTTTGATTCATCAAGTACTTCAAACTTTTGTGATCGGTAAAAATTCGACATTTTCACCATACAAATAATGTCGCCAAATCTTCAAGGCAAAAACAACAATGCCGTTCCAAATCATGTGTAGGATAGTTCTTCTCATGCGGTTTTAAGCGTCTCAAGCATAAGCTACCACTTTACCCTCTTGCATCAACACACATCCAAGGCCTGTCAATGATGCATCACTATAAATTACGAACTCCTTTCCTGACTCAGGCTGTACTAAAATTGGTGCTTCAGTCAATCGTGCTTTCAACTTTTCAAAACTTTGTTGACATTTATCAGTCCATTCAAACTTAACATTCTTTTGCAACAACTTAGTCATAGGAGAGGCAATCATCGAAAATCCTTCAACAAAATGTCTATAATACCCGGCTAAGCCTAAAAAGCTTCTAACCTCAGATACATTCTTGGGCGGTTTCCAATCAACGATCGCAGAAATCTTGCTTGGATCCACCCGAATACCATCACCTAAGACTATATGCCCCAAAAATCCGACTTCACGAAGCCAGAACTCACTTTTACTAAACTTGGCAAACAGTTTCTTTTCTCTCAAGATCTGCAATATAGTTCTCAAGTGTTCGGCATGTTCTGACTCATCTCGAGAATAAATTAAAATGTCATCTATAAACACTACTACAAACTTATCCAAATATGGCGGAAGATCCGATTCATTAAGTCCATAAATATAGTGGAGCATTTGTTAAGCCAAAAGGCATTACAAGAAACTCATAATGTCCATACCTTGTCCTAAAGGCGGTTTTCGACATCGACTCCTTAACTCTCACCGGTAGTAACCGGACCTCAAATCAATCTTTGAAAACACTGTGGCCCCTTTAACCGATCGAATAAATCATCAATCCTCGGCAATGGGTACTTGTTCTTTATAGTCACCTTATTGTCGACATTAATCAATGCAAAGTCTCATTGAACCATCCTTCTTCTTCTGAATAATACAGAGCACCCAGGGAGAGAAACTCGGTCTCACAAATCCCTTGTCCATTAACTCCTGCAATCGAGCCTTCAATTCTTTTAATTCAATGAGCCATTCTATATGGAGCAATCGAGATCGGTGCGATGCCGGCAACAAATCAATGGAAAAATCTATCTCTCTGTTCGAGGCAACCCGGGCAATTCCTCCGAAATACATCCGAAACTCACAGACTATCGATGCGATTCAAATTTCGATTGAGGCAACTCAATATTCATTACATAAGCGGATAAGCTTCACACCCTTTTCTCATGTATTTACATGCGGACATGTGCGAAATCACCATAGGCAATTTATTTGATTCATCTGTTTCAACCCACGTAATTTCTCCATTTTCACATTTCAACTCTAGTGTCTTTTGTTTACAATCTACCTTAGCATCATACAATGTTAACGGTCCATTCCCAAGATAACGTCAAACTCACCAAATGGTAACAACATCAAGTTGGCGGAAAAGCGGTGACCTTGAATCATTAATGGGCAATTCTTGCAAACCTTGTCAACTAGCACATATTGGCCTAAGGGTTCGACACTTTAATCGTAAACTCGATAAATTCAACAGCAACTTTTTATTGGATACTAAATTCATGCAAATATAGGAATGAGTGGACCGAGATCAATCAATGTAATAACAATAGTATCATAGAGAGAAATGTACCGATAATGACATCGGAGATGATGCATCTTCTCGGCACGTATAGCATAAGCTCTAGCAGTGCTCTAGCTTCGATCTTGCCGTTAAATCTTTCATCACAGTTTACTACTAGTCCCACCTCCAAGATTTCTCGGTGGTCTACCTCTACTAGCGGTGGTATTACATCTAGCACTCAAAATCTTTCTTCTTTAACTTTCTCCGGACAATCTCTAATAAAATGCTCGCGAGAACCGCTTTGAAACAAGCTCGCTCGGTCCTCCAACACTCACCATAATGTTGCTCGCCACATTGCGACACTCGAGCTTTCTAGGTCGCACATTACCCACACTTGCCAAAAGTAGCTTGAGCTTTAGACCCGAATATGCTCTACCACGATCTCTGTGTGAATCCCCAATTGAAACTGTCATTCGAGGGTTTGTCTCTTTGGACCTCTTTGGTTGAGATTGAAATGGCTTGCTTATCTGTCTTTTTCGACATCTCGGGCCTCAATAGCGCCTTTTCTTCTTTCTTTGTTCAATTCTTGACTTTAAGAGCTCGATCAACCAATACTACAAATTCTTTCAACTCCAAAATTCCTACAAGCACTTTAATGTCCTCATTCAGCCCATCTTCAAATCTTCTACACATAATGGCCTCGGTGGACACACATTCCTGGGCATACTTGCTGGAGTCTTACAAATTCGGGTTCATACTACGCTATAGACATTTTCCCTGCTTCAATTCAAGGAACTCCTTCCGTTTTTGATCAATAAATCGTTGACTTATGTATTTCTTTCTAAATTCTTCTGGAAGAAATCCCAAGTAACTTTTTCTTTTGGCACCATGCAACCAAAGTCTTCCACCGGTGGTGTCGAATCTCTCAAAAGTGATCTGACACTTTAAGCATTCCTCGGGTGTACATGAGAGCTCATCAAATACACGGTAGAATTTTCAAGCCGAATTCCGCTTTCTCGGGATCATCATCGACCTTTGCTCTAAACTCTTGGCCCCTTGTTTTGAATCTTGTCAACCGGAGGCTTGTTCATTCTTACCAAATCTATACCTTGAGCAGCTAAAGGAATCGTCTGAGGTATAGGAGGGGGTGGAGGAGGTTGAGCATTTGGATTTGCTCGAATAAATTCAGTATACCAATTGTTCATCATTTGGAGAAAGGCATCCGAGCCTCATCTCCTTGTCTCAATGTCTCAGGTCTACTTTCCACAGTAGCGGTCCCTTGTGCGGGATCCGCGCATTACTAAACATCATCACCGCAGTTCCTTCAGGATCCATTACTATATTAAAACAAAACACGCTTTAGAATAATCGAGTCACCACACTATCACAATATTTTTATGGCATGTATAGCTAGACTTTTACACACACTTTATTAGTCCGAGAACCGACTAAACCATAGCTCTGATACCACTAAATGTAACACCCCTTACCCGTTACCGTCGCCGGAACAGGATACAAGGTATTACCAGAACATAACACATACCATTAAACATAATCGAGATATAAATATGTCATCCAATTTGATAGTGCATCGTATAATATATGTCTTGAACAATATTAGCCAACTTTAATGGCTTGTACAAAGTAGTGGTCGAGTAATTTGTAACTAATATTTTAAACCTAGACAAATATGACACATAACAAAATGATTAAGCCTACTATACATGCCATAATTCAAAACGTTTAGTTCAAATACCCTAAAGTATGATAGTGCGGGTAGATCTTCACGATCCTTAACTCCTGAGCAAGCCGAAGGACACTATAAGACAAAAGAGAGAAACAAAGTAAGCTTATAGCTTAGTAAGTAAGTATGTAAATACTAATTAAAGAATCTAACATGTTTACACAACAATTCAAGTATATCTACTTTAACTTCACTATTCATTCCACTTTGATTAAGCTGTCTCTGCTACGTCATATTCACTAAATAAATCATAACTCGAGTTACAAAACTCGAAATTCAAATCCGTAAAATTTCCCTAAATCTAGACTCATAAAGATTTTTGCTAATTTTTTTTCTAGAATTTTTGGTTCAGCCGATTAGTACAGTTTATTAGTTAAAGTTTCCCCTATTACACAGCTCGACTGATCTGACCTCTATTCACTACGAATTGAATTTCTCTTAGTACACAATTCAAACAACCCTGAAGTCTATTTTATTTAAAACTAGTCTCAGTAAGGAATTTAGTCATGTAAACTATATTTCTTAATTTGCTTTGTATAATTTTTAATGATTTTTTCAAAGTTGGAACAGGGGATCACGTATTCATCCTGAGCAAGTCACATACAATTGTAAATATCTCAAAATATAGAATTCCTTTGCTTGCTCTGTTTCTTTTATATGAAAGTAGACTCATTAAACTTTAATTTCACATCTCATTCAACCTCTAATTATATTCCTCCTATTTTTGGTGATTTTTCAAAATCACGTCACTGCTACCATCTAAAAACAGTTTTAATGCTAATTTCACTCTTTCACACATTCTTTATGCTAACCTCATTTTATCTTATATATGTATATACCACAAATCATTTTCACCACATTTCATTCACCATAAGTGTAGGTCCAAACCACAATATCACCACAAAACCATCCCGTTGAACAATTCGGATCAATCCTCGATATTTAATGGTTTCACTGACACCCACCATCATACTTCGTTTAGTTCGGCTCTCTTGTACACATGGTGAACACTTAGTACCACTCATGCGACCTAACCGATTTGTCTCGTAGCTCTCTTGTCTATATGGTGTCCTTCACTTGGAATCACGCATGCGACCTAGCTACATTTATCTTTCACGTAGCTCTCTTGTCTACATGGTGTCCTTCACTTGGAATCACGCATGCGACCTAGCTACATTTATCTTTCACGTAGCTCTCTTGCCTACATGGGATACATCTCGTATCACACATGTGACCTAGCTACTACAGGGTGTCTCATAGCTTTCTTGTACACATGATGTGCACTCAAGCATCATACATGTGACCTAGCTACGCCCTCTATTTCATTCGATCTCTCCAGAATGTTCAACCGGATCTCTCTCTATATTTATTTCCATTCTTCCAATAGTCGATTTATATTTTAACATCAGCTAGTATATTTATATAATAGGCTGAAATATAAGAATGTACATGAAATTATTGTAATATTTACATACAAACTTACCTTGGTGCAAATGTGGAAATTTTGCAATTTAGTCCAAAACTTTTTCCTTTCCCTGCTCGAGATCAATTCGCGTCTTTCTTGATCTATAATAACACATTTAGCTCATTTAATACTCATACTATTTATTTCAATCCAAAAATCACATCATGGAAAAATTACATTTTGCCCCTAACTTTACAAAATTACAATTTTGCCCCTAGGCTCGGAATTTAATTTCAGCCCTTATTCTTATATTTTATGATATGCTGAACATTTTCTCTTCTACAACAACATCAAATTCTCACTCTATCATATAGTTATGAACAATAGGTATTTTTACCGATTATGCTGCTTTTACTCGTTTTCACTTAAAACCGAGTAGCACAAGTTATTTAACATAATTTAAAACCTCGTATTCTATCATAAAACATCAAAATACACAAATTTCACCTATGGGTATTTTTCCAAATATGAACCCTAGGTTAAATTATTACTAGCATAAGCTTAATCGAGTTTCCGGATTCCAAAAGCGTAAAGAACATTAAAAGCGGGCTTAGAATCACTTACTATGGAGCTTGAAAATTGAAGAAACCCTAGCTATGGAGAGAGGAGAATTCGGCAGCAACTAAGGAGGATGATGATCAATTTTGTGTTATTTTTCCCATTTTATTTCATTTAATATCCAAATGACCAAAATGCCCTCCTTACTAAACTTTCAAAAATTCCTTCCACGTCCTAATTTTGTCCATGAACTTAAAATTGGTCAAATTGCTATTTAAGACCTCCTAATTAATATTCCAAAACAATTTCATACTAAAAACTTCCAGGATGCAAATTTTGCAACTTATTCGATTTAGTCCCTACTTTCAATTTAAGCACTTTAGGCATAGAATTTCATCACGAAATTTTCACACAATCATGCAATCATATCATAAACCCCAAAATAATTATAAAACAATTATTTCTATCTCGAATTTGTGGTCACGAAACCACTATTCCGATTAGGCCCTAATTCGGGTTGTCCCATGTTCTTAATTATGTGTTCTTAATTCTTGTTTTGATATTCCAGGATATTGATTCAAGTTAAGCTCTTATTCAGAGGAGGAATAGACCCTGTCCAAGAGTAAATTTGTCATAATTAAGCGGAGTTGGTTGCGCGCCTAGAGATAGGGTGACAAGATTTTGCCGAATTAGGGTGAAACCTAATAAGGGGATCCATAGATCAAGTTAATGCAACCCTAGGGAGTTAATTAGAAAGAGATTTCAATTATTCAACCTAGGGCTAGACGTTGTTAGTCTCGAGAGGGATAATAATATAACTTAGGGATTTCTATGGATCAAGTCAAATGAATAAATCGTCCGGTTCAGAGTCAAATAACAAATGAAGTCTAGGTGGATTTTTCCTTAGGTATTGTCTTAATTCAATCGTTTTTCCAAAAGTAATTCCCCAATTCTATTTTCTGTGAATTCTTAGTTTAGTTAATTAGTTAGTTAAAACAAACCCCATTATTCTTAGGCTAGATAATAAAAAGACAGTCATTACTAGTAGTTTTAGTTCCTTTGGGTTCGGCAATCCGGTCTTGCTAAAGCTATACTACTGTTCGTAAGGTACACTTGCCTTCATCGTGATAATAGTTAGTTTCAAGAATGATTCATTATAAATATTTAAAACCTGTCACGGATATCACATATCATCTACCTTTGTACATTGAGTTCAATGTACATCGTAAGTGTGAGGGGGTCTTTTATATCAGAAAAATCCCTGAATTTTGTTTTATTCTCATGTGATATTCTCATATCATTATTAGAATGAATTCCAATTAGTCTATAATGTTTATTGATATATCTTGAATTAAAACATAGGCATTTATGCATTGATTGTTTAAACTTTAAGACATTAGGGAATCAAGCATGATAAGTTGATTTTTGATGAATTAAAAACTTTTAAGTTGTTTCCCCAAGTTTAGGTATTACCTTGAGTTGGAATTCACAAGTTTAAACATCAAAAAGCCATAATTTTTGTGAGATCTTGAGCCTTTCGAGCATCTACTATTTCTTTCATGCTCACTTTCATTATGAGTGCATCAGTATTGAATTGTTATTCTAGAACTTGCTTAATTATGCATCTCAAGACCGAACTATTTGATTTGATATGTCAAAATGATAAAGGCACTTAGGTTTAACCTACTCACTTCATAAAAGCCTACCTTCACAATTAACCCTTAGTGAACCCCCTTGAGCCTAACAACTCATTCATTAATTTTTTTCTCAATATTAACCCATAACTCATTATTGTTGAAATCCTCTAAATTAATTTGATCCCTATTTTTGTCGAGATTTGAGTCGGAATAGTTGCTTAGCTATGTTTTATTCTATTTTGTAATTTGACTTGTTCATAAAAAAAAATACATGTATACATATTAGTAGTAGTGATCTTTTGAGCTAAAGAAGTTAAATTCCATATTCTGAGAAAAAGCTCTGTTGTGCATAATTGATGACTAGTTATTTTTCTAGTTAGGCAATTTTTCAATTCAATCTTGATTCTAACCCTTTCTTTCAGCTTGTGACCACACCCTCTAACCAAAGCCACGTTACAACCCTCTAAAGACCTTTTGATTTATTTTTCATCTCAATTTATAGTGGTGGAGATTTGATTTTCATGCAAGCCTATGGTAATGACTTTTCATTATTAGTTGAGTGCTTCATTTATTGTACTTAAACACCTCGAGTGATTTGAGTGAATCTTTAGTGAGGATGTGAAACTCTGTGATATTTTGAATCAAAGGTAATTACTTAAATGAGGGGAGACACCTATGTTTTCATAATAAAATGCTCAACTTGGAATGTTTGAAACTTTGATGTTCTTTCAGTTTAATTTTCAATGTATGATTACCTATGGATTATTTTGAGATATTATCGATAGAAATTATAAGTTGAGAAGAATTTATTTTGATTATGAGTTGAGATTTTGCTTGAGGACAAGCAAATGCTTAAATGTGGGGGTATTTGATAAACCATAATTTATACATATTTCTATCCCATGCTTAACACATTTTATAGATGATTTTTCCTTAAAATTGGTGAATTAGATGCTCCTAATGCCTTAATTTCATGTTTTATACTTAGGTGAACATAGGAGAGTGAAAGGAACGCGAAACGGGCCAAAAACAGAGAAAATGGGCCAACGTATGAAATCAACACAGCCTGGGCTTCCTCACATGGGCAGACCACACGGCCATGTCCCTTTGGCAAGGTCAAAGCACGATTTACACGGGTAGATCACATGCCCGTGCCAATTTAACAGCCTTGACCACGGCCTTAAGCAATCGTACACTGGCGTGTCACACGGGCGTGTCCCTGCCGAGCCCAAGTTTAGTCCAATTAGGAAAAGGCCAATTTTGAGGGCTCTTAGGCATTCCAAAGCCTATTTAAACACCCGATGAGGCACTTAGATGGGGGAAGCACAGGAGGTAGCAAGGAATTGCTCAAGGAAAGCCAATCGATCCATCTCAAAAGTCGGATTCACCATCAACACTAAAGATCTCCCTTCAAATTCCCTCTGGAGTTTTGGGTTTTCTCATGTTTTGTTATTTTTATTCTTTTGAGATGTGTTCTTTCATTAGTATGATGTGTTCTTTCATTAGTATGAACTAAAACCCCTAAATACCTAAGGGGAATGAAACCTAAGATAGATCTTGTTATTATTATCTGAATTGTATGATAAATATTTGACTTGTTCTTAATTATGTGTTCTTAATTCTTGTTTTGATATTCCAAGATATTGATTGAAGTTAAGCTCTTATTCAGAGGAGGAATAGACCCTGTCTAAGAGTAAATTTGTCATAATTAAGTGGAGTTGATTGCGCGCCTAGAGATAGGGTGACAAGATTTTACTGGATTAGGGTGAAACCTAATAAAGGGATCCATAGATAGAGTTAATGCAACCCTAGGGCGTTAACTAGAAAGAGATTTCAATTATTCAATCTAGGGTGAGACGTTGTTAGTCTCGAGAGAGATAATAATATAACTTAGGGATCTCTATGGAACAAGTTGAATGAATAAATCTTCTGATTCAGAGTCAAATAACAAGTGAAGTGTAGGTGGATTTTTCCTTAGGTATTGTCTTAATCAATCGAGTTTTCCAAAAAGTATTTTCCCCAAATTTCTTTTCTGTGATTTCTTAGTTTAATTAATTAGTTAGATAAACAAAACCCTTTTATTTTTTAGGCTAGATAATAAAAAGAAAGTTAATACTAGTACTTTTAGTTCCTTTGGGTTCGATAATCCGGTCTTGCTAAAACTATACTACTGTTTAATAGGTACACTTGCCTTTATCGTGATAATAGTTAGTTTCAAGAACGATTTATTATAAATATTTAAAACATGTCACGAATATCACGTATCACTATACACATAACCAAAACATACATCATTTACAAGCCAAATCAATTGGCTAAATACATTACCAACATATAGGCCATATTAACTACAACACCTATTCATGCCATATAACCAAATACACAAGTTCAAAAGTACCAAAACAATGGTTGGATAGTGTGATGAGATCTCCGACAAACTCCCAATCCGGGCAAGCTTTTAATTCACTATAAAACACAAAAAAGTAAACAGAGTAAGCTATTAAGCTTCGTAAGCTCATATGGCTAATAAGTATAACTTACCATTCATTCACAATTTAAGTAATATAAACACAATATATTACAATTCAACTTAATCACAAGGCTAACATATATTCATCCACATAGTAAATCTTGAAACTCACTAATTTCATGGATTCAATGCTTATATAGTTTACGTACATACTTGCACTGATATATATCAATCTCTTACTCTTTCATATCATCAATATACCCGTTGAACCATTTAGAATAATATCAGATACTCGGGAATCTCTCACCCTAAGTGCTAATACATGGTCGAAACCATCTCAATCTCATATCTCATATGCAAATGCTCATCTCGAGCTATCATCGGGTCTACTCACACAAGCTGACAGTCAAGACGTAGCTACACAATGCTATTCATATAAGCTGGCGAGTAACCACAATACCTGCCGGATAACTCAGCCACTGGTAGAACGTATGGACCAGCACCCAAACCACAATAACCCCTAATAACATGTCATTTGTATCCTATCTATTCCTAAGGTTCAACTGGGATTTCACAAGTAGCCAAATCTTTGTCGAATATTTCCGTGAAGTCTTATTTATCAATAATGCAATAATAAAGCATTTAAAACACAATTACATTAATGCTTATTAACATACGAACTTACCTCGAATTTGTACGGAGAGAATCGAGCTATCAATCCACTATTTTATTTTTCCCTTTATCTAAATCCGAACGTTGCTTTTCTTGATCTATATATAATCAAATTTAACTTATTTAAATATCATTCTATTCGATTTAACCCAAAAATCATATTATGGAAAATTACGCTTTTGCCCTTGAATTTTGAATTCTTTACAATTTAGTCCCTAGCTTATAAAATGAAAAATTCATGAAATTCCATTTCAACCCATACTAGCCAAATTCTATATAGACTTATAGCAGCCCAAATTTTTCATTGTTTCACACAATTACCCTAAAATTTTTACATTTCTCAATTTAATCCCTAATTGACAATTTCATCAAAAATCATTTAACAAATGTTGTTTTTCTAACAACAACCATTCATTTTCTATCATCAAACATCAAAACATATACATATTCATCAATGGTAAAACCCTATACTTTTAACAATTTTTCAAATTAGTCCCTGGGCTAGCTAGATTAAGATATAACGACTTTAAAAAAACATAGAAATCATTAAAAACGAGACAAAATTATACTCACATGCACTAGATGAACTTGGCCAAATGTCTAGCCCTAACTATGGCTTTATTCTTCATCAATTTTCAGTGGAAATAAAAGTTAAAGAAGATGATACATTTTTTTATGATATTTTACTTTAACTTATTTATTAATTTACTTTATTAACCTTTCAATATTTAAAAATTTACTCAATATGCCAAGCCAACATCCTCCACTATCTCATTAATGGTCTATTTACTACACAAGGACCTCCACTTTAAGGTTCCACATCTATTAAACACTTTTAGCTAATAGAACTCGACTTTTACACTTTACGCGATTTAGTCCTTTCTATCAAATTAAGCATGCAGTCGATAAAATTTCTTAACGAAATTTTTATATGACACTACTAACATGTTGTAAACAATAAAATAATAATAAAATAATTATTTCAAACTCGGATTTATGGTCCCGAAAACACTGTTCTAATTTCACTAAAAATGAGCTGTTACATGGCATGTACTAGGTTTGTGTGTCATCATTGTTGTTTTGATATGTAAAATGTTAAAATATGATCTCAAGAGAAAATAGTCAAATTATATGATATATGTAAATAAGGTATGATGTTTAAGTGCAAGCTCATAGTAAGTATGTTTGGAATGTTGTGATAGAGATGCTTATGTTTGGCATATTGGTTGAATGTTAGATGGTGTGCTTTAAAACGCTTTGAATGATAGTTCTTTTTGTTGTTATATACTAGTGGTATCAATGAAGATACATTGGATAGGCACTTAGGATGGTTGATTTAGCATGCTTTGAGCTTGTTTAATGTCATTTTGAATAGGTCTTTTGGCTGGTAAATGGATTACTTAGGGTCTAAGTAAGCTTGAAATGACAAACTTGTCATTTAAGGTTCATTTAGGTCCACACGACCTAAGACACGGGCTTGTGACTCAGCTGTGTGAGACATACGGCCTGGAGACATGGTTGTGTGTCATCTAATAATTTATTTAGGCTTCAAGTCAGTGAGTTACACGGCCTAGCACACGGGCGTGTGGCGCGGCTGTGTAACCTTACTCAGAGAGTTTCACGGGTGAGGACAGAGGCTGGGGCACGGCCGTGTGTCCCTAGTTTGATTGTGACATGGCCTGAGACAGAGGTGTGTGTCTCAGCCGTGTGAGGCATACGACCGTGTGACCCCTATTTTTCAAATTTTGCATATTTTTACTAAACTTTCCAAACTATTTCAAATTGGTTCCAAATTGATTCTAAGTCATTTTTAGAGCCTCTAGGGCTCGATTTAAGGACGTTGTGCATGAATATGAATGGTTTGTGGTGTGATTATATTATTGATTGATAAAATGTTTAAATGTTTTTTATTGTTTTGTAATACTCTGTAACCCTAATCTGGAAATGGAGACAAGTTAAGGGTGTTACATACTCAATGGGTGTGCTTTATCCATGTAAAATTTCTTTAATATCTTTTTCGTATTAGTTGATTGATGAACATGAATTTCATCTTTTAAATGCTCAATTTGTACACCAAGACAAAACTATGTTTTTCGAAGATCTTTCATCTCAAATTCTTTCTTTAAACAAGTTATTGTATTTTGAAGCTCTTCAGGAGTTCCAATAATATTTAGATCATCAACATAAACAACAAGTATCACAAAATCTGATCCAAACCTTTCTATAAAGACACATGGACAAATTCAATCATTTTTATAACCTTCTTTTCACAAGTATTCACTGTGACAGCCCTAAACTGACCCTAGTTGGGAAGTGGTTTCGGGACCATAAAACCGAGTCACAAAAATAATTGACCGTCATATTTGATGCTTATTATGTGCATACATGCATGTGTGAAAATTTCATGTTTGAATTTAGTCAATTGCATGTGAATTTAGTTAATAGGACTTATGTGTGACACTTTTGAAATGTGATAGGTTAATCTCTAAGGATCTATTAGTGCATGTTATGAAAATAATGGGTTTGCATGTCAAATTTCCACCTATGACAAGTAGTGGCCGGCCATGATGGGTTATATACATGCAATATGTATTAAGTATTAGTTAGTAGCTTATATTATATAACATAAATGAATAAAAAAAGAAAGGAAAAAGTAATTGAAATAAGGAAATGAGGGGTGATGAAAAGAAAGCTTGAGTTTCTTTCTTCTTGGCCGAATGTAAAGAGGAAGATGGGAGAAGGGCATTCGGTCATCCTAGTCCTAATTAAGGTAAGAAGTTTTGGCTAATTTTTGAAATATTGGTTAAATCCTAGTAAATTTCTAAGTTCCTAATTGGAACCATGTTAAATTTTTGATACTTGGTGAATGAATATGGGTTTCGGTCATGGTAGATAACAAGGAATGTGATTGTTTTTCATTGAGTAAATGATTGAGGAATGGTTAGAAGAATTTGAATGCTAAACTAGTTGATTTGTTTATAATGTCCGATTATGACCATTTATAGAGATGTGAATAAATTGTTGGTGTGAATTTGAAAAATCACTAAAAATAGTATGAATGGAATTAAATAGTGAATAAATTATGTAATCGAACCTTGATGAATCTACTTCCATATGGAAGAAACGAAACGGTCATATGAGTTGTAATTTAAGAGATATTTAAGTTTTCGTGGGATAGGGCCAGAACGATTTCTGGATCCCCTAATCTGACTTTGGAAATTCATTATAAATTAACCAGATATAATTAGTAGTCATTCCATATATGTATAGATTCCTTTTTGAGCCTAGTTTCATTAGAAATAAATGGCATAAGTATTGAAGCCCTGTACAAGGAGTTATCTAAGTTGCAATGTAGGAAGGTCAGTGTAGTCAAACCCTGTAACAGGGGAGATTTTAACTAATAAACTGTACTAATTGGCCCGACCAAAAAATTCTAGAAAAAAATTTTTAGATGGATATATGAGTCTAGTTTCAGGAAAAAATTACGAAACTGATTTTCGAGTTTTGGAACTCAAGATATGATTTTTAAGGTGACAGTGATGCAGTTAGCCAGCTGTCTGGAAATTTTAAAATGGATGTGAACATACATGAATTATGTCTCATAGCACCTCGTGGTCGATTCCGACAACGGTCACGGGCAAGGGTGCTACATAAAATGTGTATTAAGGTAAGTTTCATGGTGATTATGCTTGTGATGTTGGGTTAATATTCGCATTGAGTAATGTGGGGTAAGGTGATTAATCGGCTATGAAATTAGCTAAATTGAATAGGTATGTTTAATGATATGCTTAGTATAATGTATGATCTTATAACTCGGTTTGGTATTGAGATAAAGGTTAGATGTATGATTGGATTTTGGTATGTGTTAAATTGGTTAATCAAAGATTAAATGATATGTGATTGCCAAATGTGATTGTTAAGTGAATAATATTAATTAAGTACTTAAGCAATCTATTGTTTTACTTAAGCTTAAGAGCAAAGAGGATCAAAGTCGGATAGGGGAAAAGAGAAAGTAAACGAATAGCCGTGGACATCTAATCGTCGACCACTTCCGAGGTAAGTTTTAAGTGATTAAACGTTGAGTAAATTCAATCATAATAGGGCATAATGAGTTGATTTAATAAGATATGATGTGGCCATGATATGTCTTAAACTCAAATGGTAAGTTCATAAGTGTTTGGACTTGGAAATTTAAGAGCAAATTGTAATAATTTGCTTTGGACAGCAGCAGTAACGTGATTTTAGAAAATCATTATAATTTGTACAAAAATGGTTATAAGATAAGATTTATATGCTTAGACTCCCTAATGAGTCTAGTTTCAAATGAAATCAAATAGAACACATTATGAATTCTGTACAATGAAAAATTTGATTCGTAGTGAAGAGTGGTCAGATTAGTCAAACAGTGAAACAGGGGAAACTTTAAGAAAAATCTGGTATTGATTGGCCAAACCTAAAATTCTGGAAATTTTATGGATGAAAGATACACGAGTCTATATTTAGGGAAAATTAACGGCAAGTGATTTGGAGTTTTGTAGCTCCAGTTATAAATAATTTAGTGACTATTGCTCAGGAAAACAGCTCGTAGTGAATATGTGATTTTGTTGTAAACATGGATAAAACTTGTTTTAGTCGCTCATAAGCTATTGATTAAACCCATACGTGAATTCTAAATCGTGATATTGTAAAACGATATATGAGTGTTAGACGGATCCTTGATATTAAAATTTGTGAAATTGTAAGTTTATGAGTATTCGAATATGAAATGATAGTATGGCGTGAAATTGAATTATTCATTGGAAAATGATTGATGTAGATTCAGCCAAGACAAAGTGTATACATGATAGTATATGTGGTATGTGAAGTATATTTGGATAATTGTGATGTGAATACATAAAAATTTATATTTTGATTTAGGATTTTATGTGATGAATGTGAATGAGTATATATGAGATAAGGCCGAATGGCCAATGTGATGAATGTGAACATACATATATGTGATAAGGCCGAATGGCCAATGTGATGAATGTGAACATGCATATATGTGATAAGGCCGAATGGCCAATGTGATGAATGTGAGCATGCATATGTGTGATAAGGCCTAATGGCTGATGTGATGAATGTGAAAGTGTATATATGTGATAAGACCTAATGGCCAATGTGATGAATGTGAAAGTGTATATATGTGATAAGGCCGAATTGCCCATGTGATGAATGTGGAAGCGTATATATGTGATAAGGCCTAATGGCCGATGTGATGAATGTGAAAGTGTATATAAGTGATAAGGCCGAATGGCCAATGTGATGAATTTGAAAGTGTATATATGTGGTAGGGCCGAGTGGCCGACGTGATGGATGTGAAAGTGTATAAATGTGATAAGTTCCGAAGGGAATTTGTGTCAGTACTATATCCGGGTTAAAACCCTGCAGGCTTTATGCGAGAATATTATCACTGATTAATGTCCGTAGGCTTCGTGCTCGTACTATATCCGAGCTCTAAAGACCCGATTACTACGTGTGGAGATTTTGTCCGGGTAAGCCCCGAACTAAAGGTTTTGCTGAACATTCGAGTAAAGCGTAAGATTATACGACTTCACAGTAACAATTGGTATTAAATACGTTCAATGAGTTAAGTTGGTCAGGTATGTATTTTGAGATTATATTTAAGTTTGATTTGGACTAAATCACAAGGTCGTTATGTGATGCATATGTGAGTAAAGGAATAAGACTGTTCTATGATTATTGTGCATTTGGTCAATGTGGAAAGTTAGGTGAAAATATGTAATGTACCTATGACTATAAGAGATCACTATCAAGTGAGAATTTATCTGCCTATTATATATGATAAGATGTGCATATTCGATAAAGGGATGGTATGCCCGAAGGAAGAGTGAAATAAAAATACGAACAATTGATCGTAATATTTCTCGGAGGCTTCCTTCAGTTGATCGAACAATTCATCGATACGCGGTAACGGATATTTGTTCTTTATTGTCACTTTATTAAACTGACGATAGTCGATGCACAGCCTCATGGTTCCGTCCTTCTTTTTCACAAACAACACTGACGCACCCCAAGGTGAAAAACTCGGACGAGCAAAACCTCTATCCACCAATTCTTGCAACCGAGCTTTCAACTCCTTTAATTCGTTGGTGCCATATGATGCGGAGCTATCGAAGTTGGAGTGGTACCGGTACCAATTCGATGCCAACTCTATTTCCGTCAGGTGGTAAACCCAAGCAATTCTTGTGGAAAACATCCGGTATTCACAAACCAGCGCAGATTCGGGTTTCTTTTCGACTCCTTGTCATCGAGCACATACGCAAGGTATGCTTCGCCCCTTTCTTACATATTTCGGGCCAACATTGCGATATTACAATGGCAACCCTTTAAGTCCGTAGACTCAACTCGAATTATCTCGTTATTCGCGCACCTCGGATCAATAGTCTTGCTTTTTGCAATTTACAACCGCATCGTGCATGGTCAACCAATCCAAACCAAGAATAACGTCGAATTCGTCGAACGGCAAAAACATCAAGTCCGCGGAAAACAAGAACCTCGGAATACTAGGGACTTTTCTTACACACTTTGTTGACAAGCACGTAATGACCCAAGGGTTTGACACCGAATTACGAACTCGATGAGACTCAATAGGCAAAGTCTTCTTGGATGTTAAGGTTTCGCATATATAAGAGTGAGTAGAACCAGGTCAATCAAAGCAATCACATTAGTATCAAAGAGAGTGAAAGTACGGTACTAACATCCGGTGAGGCAAGATCCTCACGCGGCGTATGGCATAAGTCCTAGCAGAGCACGAGCCTCGGATCGATGGTGGCATCTCTAGATCCTCTCGACCGCCACTAGCATTGCCGTGTTTCTAAACGGCCTACCTCGAATTGTGGTAGCGCCGGGTTCCCACTTTGATTTACGTTTTGTTCAGATAAGCTCGGGCAATCTTTAATGAAATGATCGACTGATCTGCACTTGTAACAGGAGCGGTCACGGAATCTACAACTTCCAGAATGCCATTTGCCACAATATTGGCACTCCATTCTGTCTCGACGATCATTGCCAACACTGGCAATCGAAGTGACTCGCGTGCCCATAGGGGGGGTCGATCGCGGTCTCGTCTAGAAAAGCCCGAAGTGTCTCTAGACCGGCCTAAGCCATCTCTAAATTTCTTTGATGACTGTGGGAAGGGCTTCCACGAAGACCTCTTACGAAACTCCCTTGCTCCCACTTCACTTTTCTTTTCTCCATCTTGAGCTCCTCGGCTTTGCACGCCGCTCGACAAGAGCCACAAACTCTGGATTCCCAAAATGCCAACATACAGCTTTATATCATCATTCATCCATCTTGAGCGTTTACATCACGACTTCGAAGAAATGCATTCGCACGCGACCGGCTAAGCCTCACAAATTTTCGTTCGTAGTCGGTAACCGACATGGAACCTTGTTTAAGTTCAAGAAATTCCTTCCATTTTTGATCCATAAATCTCTGGCTGATATACTTCTTTCGGAACTCGGTTAGAAAGAACTCCCAAGTTACTTGCTCTCTAGGCACAACAGAAGTCAGAGTACTCCACCAGTAGGCGGAATCGCGTAGCAAGGAGATAGTACACTTTAAGCATTCATCGGGTGTACAAGATAGCTCATCGAGCACCGAATAGTGTTGTCCAACCAAAATTCAGCTTGCTCGGCATCGTCGCCATCCGTAACTTTAAATTCAGTAGCCCCATGATTTCAATTCATCGACCGGGCTTACTTGGCCTTACTTGGTCGGTTACTGGAGGTATTATAGGTGCGGGGTTGCATTAGTCGGGAATGGAGGTTGTGGAACAGTAGTGTTAGTTCGAATGTATTGGTTGAACCAATCATTCATCACGCTATAAAAGGCTTGCTTAGCCTCATCATTCGGATTGCTAGCAATAGGTTGAGAGTCCGCCGCGCTGTCCCTTGTGCGGGAGCAGCGCCACACTCTCCACATCATCACTATTGCTCGGTTGGGATCGGATCCATTACAAATAATTAAACACAAATTCAAAATATCGTAATCACCACACTATCAATTTATCACTATATGGCATGTATAGCTAGACCCAAACGTATCACGGTAGTCCTAGAATCGACTAAACCGTGCTCGATACCAATAAAATTGTAACACCCGAACCCGAGCCCGTTGCGGTGTCGGACACGAGGGGTTAACAAGCCAAACCCACTTATAGCACCGACCAATTTGACATTTCCAGGCAAGCTGGAAAACTGCGACACTGTCTCCTTAAAAGGCATATCTCGAGTTACAAAACTCAGAAACTGATTCCGTAAATTTTCCCTGAATTTATACTCATATATACATCCCTGGATTTATTTCTAGAATTTTTGGTCAGGCCAATTGGTACAGTTTATTAGTTAAAGTCACCCATGTTACAGGGGTCGACTATGCTGACCTTCGCGCGTTACAACTGGAATATATCCCTGTACAAGGCTTCAATGCTGATGCCGTTTGTTTCTAATGAAACTAGACTCAAAAAGGAATCTGTAAATATAAGGCATGACTTCTAATTCCTTCTGGATAATTTGTGGTAAATTTTCAAAGTCAAGACAGGAGATCCAGAAACCGTTCTGGCCCTGTCTCACGAGAACTTTAATATCTCTTAGTAAACTGATCATATGATCGTTTTGTTACTTTCATATGAAAATAGATCCATCAAGGTTCGTTTACATAATTTATTCACTATTTAATACCATTCCTACTATTTTTAGTGATTTTTTACATTCACATCACTGCAGCTGGCAGCATCTGTTTTTAAGGTAGGCCTTACCTAAATTGTAGTCTCTATGGACCAACTATAGTCTTGTCATACATAGGTCCACTTATGATCATATTTAGCCATTCCAATGGCTGATCATGTGACTAACACCCCCATTCCAATCCATAATCACATCATGAAACCATATATAATTACAAACCACAAATTCGAATGGTCTAATGCCATACTCCACCTTTACGAGCCATTTTCGCATGGCCGTACACATATACATCACAAAGATACTTGAAAACAACCAAGGGTAGTCCTATACATGCCATATCCAAAATTCAACTAAAGGAGTACCAAAAGGGCTTTGATAGTGTGGTTGACTTCAAATTCGATGATCCCGAATCCGATCGCTAACGAGCAAAATCTATAAAACAGAGAGCCAAAGCAACGGGTAAGCATTTTTATGCTTAGTAAGTCTCAAGTAATGAAATCGGCTTTGACTAAAGCATTACATTCACATAGCCAAATGAATCACTTTATTAATACACATTCACATAATCGTACCTACTTCACACTTCATCAATATATACATTCACAAGATATCAACCCATTTCAAGAGCTGAAAATTCGTTAGTCGATTGAACGAATATTATTTCAAACGTATCGACTTTTCCATTGCACATGTAAACATACCTTATCCTTTGGGCTTTTCGAGCGTACTATTTGGATTTATTACAGCAACCAACGCTCACCTTCAACCCAAGCTTCTTCGGAATACAACCGGATATAACCACACGCACGAATGCCCTCGGGTCTTAGCCCGGATATAACGACTTGCACAAATGCCTTCGGGTATTAGCCCGGATATAACAACTTGCACAAATGCCTTCGGGTATTAGCCTGGATATAACAACTTGCACAAATGCCTTCGGGTATTAGCCCGGATATAGTCACTAGCACAATTGCCTTCGGGTCTTAACCCGGATATAATTACTAGCATAAATGTCTTCGGGACTTAGCCCGGGTATCATTCAATTGCTCATGCACACATAAATCAATAATCATTACACATCCATATTTCATTTTCGTTACTAAGGCTCGAACACAAACATATCACTAGCATAATTGCCTTCGGGACTTAGCCCGGGTACCATTCAAATACTCATACACACATATATCAATAATCATTACACATCCATATTTCATTTTCAGTTACTAAGGCTCAAACACAAACATATCAAGAGCATAATTGCCTTGGGACTTAGCCCGGTACCATTCAAATACTCATACACACATATGTCAATAATCATTACACATCCATATTTCATTTCACATAATTCAAGTAGGGTCATTACTCAAGACTTACCTCGGATGTTGTCGAACAGACTTCAACGGCTATTCGATCACTTTTTCCTTTCCTTTATCCAATTGTGGCCCTCTAAGCTCTTGAGCTAATTCAAACAATTTCAACTTATTAAAGTCTCACTTGCTAGCCTTGGCGAATACACATATCATTGACCCAACATCACATAACTAAGCACTTCATCAATTTTCTTTAATTTCGCACACATTCGGCCTTAGCTCACATCAAGGTAGCCGATTACCTAATTCAAGAATAGGCATCATTATGCTTGCCTCTAACCGAATGCATGCACAACAATTCCCCTATTGTGGCGAATATGCATGTCCATGTTAGCCAATTTTATACTTCAAAACCGAAACATCATCACATATAAACATATATCAAAACACAAATTTTACCTATCATGCAACAAGCAAAAATCGCACTTATGAGCATACCATGGCGAATACATCACACACCATCCCCTTTCAATTTTCGGTCATGGTTAAACATAGAACTCCATGTCTTACTCAAGAATGCTAAGAGAAAATTCAAGAGTAGTCAATCCATCATTACATGCATCATCAACAAGCTTCATATTTAGCATGCAATGACTTTAACACAATATCAACCTTGGCCAAATACCATTTCCATGGCATAACAAGGATTTGAACCATGGCTAACATGAACATCAAGTTAGCAACTAAAACATGCATGAATCTCATGACACAACCTCATACATACCTTAATCTTGATGCAAGTATAGCCAAATCTCCTTCTAGATCTCTTCTAAACCAAAATGGAGCAAAATCCTCCCTTTTCCCTTAGTATTTTCAGCCAAAGAATTGAGAATGGATGAACAAATTTTTCTCCTTTCTTTTCCTCTACTCACGGCAACAAGGGGCATCCATCCATTTTTTTGTCAACCTTTTCTTTAATGCTAACACATTATTTAATTGCTCCCAACATGCCTCACTAACCCAACATGTTGGAAACATGTTTTCCTTTGCCCATCACATCCATCTTGGCCGCCACTATAGAATAATTTGGGCAATTTTGACATGCAAGTCCACCTTTGTGTCAACATGCACAAATAAGCCATTACAAATTAGCCTATCATTTTTTTACCATGTTTCACCTTGATCCCTATTTAATAATTTCTCATACATTTGGTAAAATTAGAGAATGAAACTTCCACATATTCATGCACACACATAGTAAGCATAAAATATAACAATTAATTATTTTTATGCCTCGGTTTTGTGGTCCCGAAACCACATTCCGACTAGGGTCATTTTAGGGCTGTCACAAGTACTTATCTAAAGGAACGACCAAAAAAAGAAAAAAAAAATTACTGTTCTGATATGAGCTTCAAGTCTGGTAATGCCCCTTTATCTATTCCGGCGACGGATACGGGATTGGGGTGTTACATTCACAAAGACGATTGTGTCACATACATCCAGATTGTTTTAATCCATATAAACTTTTCTTTAATCTGATCGAGCAATTTCCCCAGAAACTCTATATCCTTTTGGGATTTTAAATCCTTCAGGGATTTTCATATAAATTTCACTATCAAGTGTACCATATAAATAGGCTGTAACAACATCCATTAGATGGATGTCAATTTTTTCGCGTACTACCAGCCTAACAAGATATATAAATGTGATTGCATCCACTACAGGAGAACATGACTCTTCATAATCAATGTCGAGCCATTGTAAAAATTCTTGTGCTACAAGTTGTGCTTTATATCTTACGACTTCATTTTTTTTCACTTCATTTTTACACAAATACCCATTTATATCCTACTGGCTTTACACCTTTAGGTGTTTGGACTATAGGTCCAAAAACTTCACGTTTAGAAAGTCAATTCAATTCTGCTTGAATTGCATATTTCCATTTTGACCAATCATTTCTATTTTTACATTCCTCAATAGATTTAGGCTCAGGATCCTTATTTTCTTCTATTATTTCAATAGCGATATTATAAGCAAAATTTTTGTCGATAACTATTTTTTTATTCCATATTTTTCTAGTATTGACATAACTTATCAAGATCTCTTTATAATTTTCACATTCACTTTTAGGTACCTAAATCTCTTCGTGAGGTTTGTAATTAGTTATGTCATGGGTCTCTTCAGGAACCCTCACTTCCACTATATGACCATTTTAAATGCTTGCTCCTTTTCTTTTACAAGGATTTTTATCTTTAGAACCGATCGGTCTTCCACGCTTTAGGCATGGATTACTTTCTTTTGCACTAACAGTTTGCCCTATTAGGACATCAATTCATATTAGAGCATTTTCAGTTGGTATGTGAGATTTAATGAATCTGATAGTTGATTTGTAAAATAAATTATCTATTGAACTTCTGGTTCACATTGGTTTGTATAAGGATCTTAGACATTGTTAATTCTTTTCAAGTACTTTATTAATCCAACTTTTTATTCTCTCCCCCTAATGTCGGGAAAACTAACAACTTATGTCATAACTAAATCTCAAATTAATAGCTTAAAAATATTATAAGGAGACTCATATAAATATACATTCTCAATCTCTTATGATGACCCATCTTTGTGCGTTGTAGTGAAGCAGGTGGAACATATACCGCACATCCAAAAATTGTAAGATGGGAAATATATTATTATTGACCAAAAATCAATTATAATGGGTAATGTTTATAATTTATTGGCTTGATGCATGCAACATGTAAATCAATACAATCTCATGCTGAAATAGAAAGTTTTGTTCCCATAAGTAATGGTTTAGCTATTAGTTAGAGGCATTTGATAAATGATTCAGCTATATCGTTTTATGTGTGAACATGAGCTACAGGATGTTCAACTTTTATCTGGATTGGCATACAATAATTATTGAAAGCTTGGGACATAAACTCACCAACATAAGCAAAATGAATTGTTTTAATTACATCATCTAAAATTAATCATTTAAACAAGCAATCTCGCAAATGACAGGTTGCGACTTGATAACGTGTGTGATTATTTTGTAGATGCATCTACCAAAATTATATAATGTCAAAATCATCCACATAGTGGATGAATGGGCCCATATTCATTTTAGAAATCCAAAACATTAAATCTCAACTTTAGCCAGTGAGTTTGTAATAATCAATTATCATTGAGAACAAGCAACACATGAGAATTCTTTAAATTAAAGAATCTTTTGGTTTTTTAATAAATGTGTATATGAATTCTCAATTAATTTTCATATCATATATAATCCAGCATGGTCTAACTGGTCACGCCGAATAGTAAATGTATTTGTATCAGTAAACTTCTAGTTTACTTAATCATGTTTTTCAATTGTACTAGTGACAATTAACAATTTTATCATCATTCTTTTTATTTTGTACTCACATATAAGCAATATTGTGACATTTACTTTTGGAAATGTCTACATCAATGTAAAGTCCATAATGTTATTAACTCAATAAAAGAAATATAATTTACAAACAATCATTTGCAATACTCACTTCAGGGAATATGCCAAAATCTTCAAATATTTTGACCGCAATTTTTTTTTCATTATTATTCTTTTTCTAGTGGTTAGAAGTACCGCTATTATAATCACCTTGATAACGGTTATTAGTATGTCTCCAACCACATCCTCAATTTCAACAACAATTATGATCTCTATATTTTCTTTTTTCATAATTGTTATGTACTATTACATTCACTTCAGGGAATGAAGCAAAACTAGTGGGAAGAATTTCATAGTTTTTCATTAATAACTTATTATTTTGCTTAGCCACTAGAAGATATAAGATCGTTTGAAAAAACTTTTAAAGTTATTTTCACAATATTGCTACTGTAGGAGCACATTAGATATTTCAATCATATAGTGTAATGTACTCTTTCGGGAATATATATAATACAAATATATGAGTATCTCATGTTATTTCTATATTTGGTTTTAATGTAAAACATATGAAGGTTTTATTCAACATATATCTTTTGATCTGAAAATAATATTATATTTTACAAAATTTTGCATCACAAGGAGGTAAAATATTAGCTCTTAAAAACTCTTTTTTACAGTTTGATGCAATATTAGCTCTTCAGAACATATAATCATTTTATTATATAACCTTAATGAATGCTTAATTTATTTTAAATAATATACAATTTTGCAATTCTTTTGAACATGAATGATAAAAAATTTCGATCTTCTAAAATTTTATTTATTCATATAAAATGAATAGGTATAAATAAAACATATATTAAACATAACAAATAATAAATTCATGTGGTTAGATAATATTTATATTTTCTTTATCATAACACAACAAAATACAAAATATTATAATGTCAAATTAAAATATTAAAATAACTTTACAAAATATTATAATATCATAACATAAACATTTTCTAACCTCCACCTCTTATGACATAATTTCATTTCAAATTTTACAATGATATGAAATTATTACAAACAGGGTGAATATCCCAAAGTGGATATGAAATTATCATAGATAGGGTAAATATCCCAAAGTTCATAACAAGTAAGTATTTTTACTCACATTCCCTAATAATTATATATTTTAATCAAAATCAAAATTAAACCAATCAATTTTATTAAAAAAAATTATCTCCACATAAAAATCCTAATAATTAAATGCGTGAAGGGTTTTATAAATTGATAGAGATATGGATAGTGTAACACCCCTAACCCGTATCCGTCATCGGAGTAGGGTTACGAGATATTACCGATCAATATACATCAAATAGCATACATGACTCATACATTTATGCATTTATACTCAAATACCATTCAACATAGTCATTTATCCCTTATTAAGGCCTACGAGGCCTTAAATATGCTTTAGAAGTGGTTCGAGACTAAATCGATAACATACAATAATTTTTGGAAACTTAGAAATTTTTCAAACATAGAGGGGTCACACGCCCATGTGAACAAGTAGTGTGCCTCACACGGCTCAAACATGCTCGTGTCTCAGATCGTGTGAAAACAGGGCATACATACTGACTTGGGTCACACGGCCAACCACATGCCCGTGTGTCTAGCCTGTATGCCCTTCGAAGTGGCCACACACGCCCATGTGCCAGGCCGTGTTCTAGGCCATGCCAAAACTGTAAGGTTTACTAACTTATGCAACACGGCTAAGTCACACGCCCGTGTGCTAGGCCGTGTGTCAATTTGGGGGGTATACTAACTTGTACCACACGGCCAGTCACATGCCTGTGTGTGAGACCGTGTAGAGCATACTAACTTCATTTTAATGTCAACACCAGGGGAAACACGACCGTGTAACATGACTGTGTGTCGCACACAGCTGAGACACATGCCCGTGTCTCTACCTGTGTGGATAAAAATAAGCCATTTGCAAGGCCAATTTGCCACCCATTTTGCACATACCTATAAAAACTCAAATGGTACCATTTCATCACACAAATAGGCTGCCAAAATCATCCAACAAATGCACAATTAATACCATTATACTCTTATCTATTCCAAGTCTCAATTCACTACTATTTACTTAGCCAAATACATGTTAAAACAAAATCAAACATTATAGTTCATTTATCATAATTCACATAACCAACTTTCATACCAAAACATACCAAAACAAGTCATTATTCTTGACTATATATATATATATATATATATATATATACCAAAACATACAACCTTACAAGCCATTTAATATAGCCAAACACACATCAATATTGACAACATTTACAAGCCAACTCTTGTGGCTATATTGACAACCAAAATACCACATCTAGCTTATACATGCCATATACCATATTTACTTAACTCAAAAGTACTAAATAGATGTCCGATAGTGGGATGATGTTCCTGACGACTCCCGGATCTGAGCTAGCCTTAATTCACTATAAAACAAAGAAAAATAATGCAAAATAAGCTTCATAGCTTAGTAAGTTCGTATTAACGTAATAAGCAACTTCACCATTCATTCACAATTCAATCAATATAAATGCAAGATAATACAAATACATTAAATCTTAAACCATTCCATCATTCATTCAATAGCTTACCAAGAATTCATCCATTTCATGGATTCAATGTTTATAAACTTTATGTATGTACCTGTACCAACTCGTACCAATCTCATTCTAGTCCACATCTTTCAATTTCCCACTGAACCATCCAGAATAGATGTCAGATATTTAAGGATCTCAATCGATAAGTACCTATACCATGGTCCATGGCCAAATCAAGGTAACTTATCTTAGAGTACCTATACCATGGCCCGTAGCCAAACAAGGTATAACTCGCACCCGAAGTGCCGATATCATGGCCCAAAGCGAACTTAATACCCTAATGACATGTCATTAATAACCTAGACTATTCCTAAGGCTCAACCGAGAATTTCCAATACCAAATCATAGCTGAATCATTGTTGAATCATGGTCGAATAGGTTCATAGTCTAGAATTTATAATTTATGCAATATCAAAACATTTAAATACAATTATAATAGAGCTCGTTACATACAAACTTACCTCGTGTTCAGAAATGACGGATCGAATCGACTAATCGACAACCTTGCTTTTCCCCTATCTAAATCCGAATTCTTTCTTTCTTGATCTATATGAATTCAAAATTAACTTATTTATTCATCTACTCATTCAATTTAGTCCAAAATTACTCATTCGGGCATTTTTACACATTAGCCCATAAACTTTAACATTTAATCAATTTAGTCCCTATTTCACAAATACACAAAATTCACATAATTTCGTTACACCCAAGCTTGGCCGAATTGCATATAAGTCCCTAGTAGCCCAAAAATTTCATTTATTTCACATTTTAACTACTCAATTTGCATATTTCACAATTAAATCCCTATTATGCATTTTCATAAAAAAATCACTTAATAAAACATGTAAAACTATCATCAAGCTTTCATAATCCATCATCAAACATCAAAGAACTCATAGATTCAACAATGGAAACTGTCAAAATCTTTAATAATTTTGAAATTAAAGGTACGGGCTAGCTAGATTGAGCTGCAACGATTACAAAAACATAGAAATCATTAAAAACCGAGCTCAAAACACTTACCAATTAAGCCTTGCAAGTGCCAAACCCTAATATGCATAAAAATGGTGTTTTTATCCTTTGAATTTTCGGTAATGGCAAGAACAATGAACAAATCATGTTTTGTTATAATTTTATTAACCTTATTTATCAATTTACTCATTTACCCTCGATGAATAAACATAAAAATTTATAATGCAGGTCCTTTAATGTCCATTAACACTACCAATGGTCTAATATCATCATAAGTACTTTTAATTTATTAAATCATAACAATTAATCACTTTAAACAAATAGTATGCAACTTTTGCATTTTACGCGATTAAGTCCTTTTTCTCAAATTGAGCAATTAAACGAAAAAATTAGCTCACAAAATTTTCACACATACATACTATCATGCTGTAAACACATAAAATAATATTAAAATAATTTTTTGACATCAAATTTGTGGTTTTAAAACCACTATTCTGATTTAGCTAAAACCGAGTTGTTATAGATAGTGAATTATATAAATAGAACTTTTTAATAGAAATCAAATCAAATTTCAAAAGAAGTTGATTAAATGGACTTGTGTTACCATTAATGAGAAGTAGTGATTATAAACATCCTTTGTAATGAAGAGAAAGAGATCATATCTAAGTAAATACCAAAAAACAAACTTTGAGAGTGGAGCTTATTTCTCGATTTCATATAGATAATGATATCAAATCTTTCACCATCCTTAAGAACAAAAAAGTAAAATAAGTTAACCAAAACAATGATAACGTATAGTGAAAGAAAAATGAAAAATAATAATTAGATATGAAACATTAAATAAAAGAAACTTCCTATAAAAATTTTGCATCTTGTCGTCAAAGATATTGGAAACCATAGAGGATAAATTTGATCGTCGATAAAGGAACTATTGCTTTGAGCAAGATCATGCTGATAGCGTGTTATAAAATAAAAAGAGATAGAGAGACTAAAGAATAAAGAAAATATGGGAAGCAATAGAGAATGTATTTTATTGATCAATGGGATGATTACAATGCTTCATCAGAGTCTCTATTTATAGGCATAAGAAGTATAAAAGAAGTAGAGATCTAATTTTAATAACTATTAGAATTTAAAGTACATCATGTAACATCTCGAAATAGGGCCTAAACGGAACAGTGGTTGCGAAATCACAAATTTGAGGTAGAAAATTTTATTTTATTATTATTTTGAAGTTCTTGATATGGTTGCATGATTGTGTGAAAATTTCGTGATGAAATTCTATGCATAAAGTGCTTAAGTTGAGGTTAGAGACTAAATCGAATAATTTGCAAAACTTGTATTCTAGAAGTTTTTAGTATGAAATTGCTTTGGAATATTAATTAGGAGGGTTTAAATAAAATTTGACCAATTTTAAGTTCATGGAAAAAAATTAGGACATGGAAGGAATTTTTTTAAAGTTTAGTAAGGAGGGGCAATTTGGTCATTTGGATATTAAATGAATTAAAAAGGGAAAATAACACAAAATTTGTTATCATCTTCTTTAGTTGCTGCCGAATTTTTGCTCTCTCCATAGTTAGGGTTTCTTCAATTTTCAAGCTCCATAGTAAGTGATTCCAAGCCCTGTTTTTAATGTTCTTTACATTTTCGGAGTCCCGGTAGTTCGATAAAGCTTATGCTAGCAATAATTTAAGTTAGGGTTCATATTTGGAAAAATACCCATAGGTGAAAAGTTTTTATTTTGATGTTTTATGATAGAATATGAGGTCTTAGATTATGTTAGACAACTTGTGCTACTCGGTTTTAGGTAAAAACGAGTAAAAGGGCTTAATCGGTAGAAATACCTAATAGTCATAAGTGCATGTTAGAGTGTGAATTTGATGCTGCCATAGAAGGGAAAAATGATCAGCATGTCATAAAACATAAGAATAAGGGATAAAGTTTAATTCCCGAGCCTAGGGGCAAAAGTGTAAATATGCAAAAGTTTAGGGGCAAAAATGTAATTTTTGCAAAGTTTGAGTAAAGGACTGTTTTGATAAATGTGAATATTAAATAAGTTAAATTTGCTATTATAGATCAAGAAGAACAAAATTTGGGAGTAGATCAGGGAAAAGAAAAAGTAAAGGACTAAATTGTAAAGTTTAGTCACATTTTGTATCGAGGTAAGTTTACAGTAAATAAATGCAATATTCTTTTATTTTACATTATTATTGTCAATTTTCAGCATTTATATACTTATTTTTTTGAGAATATTCAAAGTCGAATTAAATGCGAAGTAACAGAGAAAAAGCATTAGAAGCCCCGTTTGAACCTTAGGAATGTTAGGATATTGGGGTTGACAGGACAAGATAGGACAGAAATGAGCCATGTAAGTCCATATCAGATATATGGCTTTGGAGACAGGAATGAGCCATGTAAGCCCATATTAGATATATATATATGGCATTGGAGACAGGAATAATTCATGTAAGTCCATGTCAAGACATGGCATTGGCGAGATATTGATAGAGCAGAACGACCCTAGTATCCTTAGTATTCCGAGTGGTTCAACGGGTCATTGTATATGTTAAATTACAGTGAATTACCAGCAAAAAGGGAAGGTAGATTATATTTATGAATAGTGAAAGGTCAGGTAAGAAAAAAGGTAAGTGAGTAAAGAATAAGGTAGAAAATGATAATGTAAAGAAAGTTTATGAGGCTAGGAGACATTATGTATATTTATTCATTATGTTGAATGTTGTAATTTATTTGCTTGTAAGCTTACTAAGCCTAGTGCTTACTCTCTTTATTTTCTTTTTCTTATAGTTTTTATCAAGCCACTCGAGGATCGAAGGAAACGTCAGAAACTGATCACACTATCAAAGAAATCACATTGGTATAGTTAAACGTTTCGTTTTGTGTATGGCATGTATAGGAACTTGGTTTCTTTTGATATGATATGATCAATGAATGATGTGTAAATACTTGCTAGTGATTAACTAATAGAATGGCTGATGATATACATGTTTAATAGTATGTATGATTAAGTAGTAACTATCACATGAAAACTAAGAAAAATGTAAAAGTAACTTAAAAACAGATTCAAGTATCAGAAATAACGTGATTTTGAAAAATCACAAGAAATTGTAGAGACATGGGTTGATGGTGAATAATATATGTAATTAAATCTCATTGTGTCTATTTTCATATGGAATAAGCAAAACAGGTAAAGATTTTATATTTTATAAGATATCTGAGTTTTGATGAAATAGGGCCAGAGCGATTTCTGGATCCCCTGTTCCAACTTTAGAAATTCACTATAAATTTTAAAAAAATAATTATGGGGTGTAATTTATATGGTTAGAATCCTTATTGAATCTAGTTTTAATAGAAATAAATTTTATAGTCATATGATTTTTTTACAGAGAGAAAAGTGGTTCGTAGTAAGTAGAGGCCAGTGTAGTTGAATTCTGAAACAGGGGTAACTTTAACTAATAAACTGTACTAATTGGATAAGTCAAAAATTCTAAAAAAAAATTAGTAGATAGATATATGAGTTTAGTTTTAGGAAAAATTTACGGACCTTAATTTCTAGTTTTTAAACTCAATAAATGAATTTTTAAGCAACCATGACGCAGAAAAACAGTTTATTCCGAAAATTAAAATAAGTGGTTTAGAGTTGTTTAAAAGGTAAGATAAGTTTAGTAACACCTCAAGCTTGACTCCGGTGATGGTTTCGGGCGTGGGGGTGTTACACATCAAAACTTTATCTCGATCATTGTAACACCCCAAAACCCGGCGAAAAGTCTAGACCGAATCTGGGACTACATTGAGCACCGAAGTGATCGTGAGAAATTTCAAATAAACAATCCCTTTACAAGTTAAGAACATTCAAACCTTATTAAGTAAAAACCGAACCGTTGTAGTGAAGTTTAAAACTCAGAAAGAAGTTATAGTGTAGTTTGAAAATAACCAGAACAATTGCACGTATGAAAGTCCAAAATAGAATTTGTACCACGGCATTATAAAAGTTTACAGTTCGAAGACCAAATATAAGATTAAAACTAGAAAACACAAACTGATATTCCAATTTGTTGAAGCTTTCTGAGACCTCCGCGTACTGAGCCCAACAACAGAATCTAGAACTGTACCTGAAAGGGGAAACAGAAGAGGGGAATGAGCTACTCGAGCTCAGTGTGAGATCAAACTAATTAAACTACAAAAACAGAAACAGAAAACTAGAAGCAGTTCAGAAGCAGAACATACTTACAAAGCTATACAGAAACAGTTGGTACGTTCGAAAAGGACGTATCGGCATACAACATTATTTAGAGCATAATAAAAATTACACTCAGGTACACAATCGTAGTACTATCTAAATAGATGTTTCAACTCAATCATTCAAATACACATTTATGTCTCACGTGCCCTCTTAGGCACGATATCAACAATTCTCAAACAGTCACAGTAATTCATCAGTCAGTCAGTCGTAGTCATAGTCTACGAAATTCTCATAGGCATAAGTGCCTTTTAGTCGAACAGTACAATCATATTCAGTCACAGTATCACATTCAGTCATAGTGTCAGTAATTCTTTATCTTTTACAAGTTTCAATTCAGTCAAACAGATCAATCAGATACATATGGATGCAGTTGAGTTAAAGACACCCACCCATCCAGCCAACACACCTCTCCATCCCCCATCACTCCTCAATAGAGCTATTAAGCTCATCCAACCAATCACTCCATATAGGACCTCGAAAAGCCCATCCAACCCTACACTCCATATGACGCCATCCCAGGTTTTCCGGCAATGATAGATATCGGCATTGTCCTCGACCTTCAGGGAATTAGGACTACCCGCGACCCTTTGGGTATTGGGGCTAACAGTATGGAAATAAACTACCAGTCACGTTTATTACGTAGCAAAGCTAGCTTATAAGCTGTACGGTGCAATGTGGTAAACCGCAGTATAGACATGCAGTATAAACTGCCAGATCAGATCGTGGTACGTAGCATAGCAACGACATGCGGTATAGTGCAATGCGGTAAATCACTATACCGATAGGTTGCAGTAAAACTGCCAGTTCAGTCAATGGTACGTAGCGCAGCTAACGTACATACGGTACAGTGTAATGCGGTGATCTACTATACCGTTATCAGTAAAGTCCACGACCCTCTGGGTATTAGGACCGCCCTCGACCCTCTAGGTATTAGGGGCTATCAGTGACCAGCAGATCAGCTGCCAGTTTTGTCAATCTCCCTTCTCTTCAAAATCTCACCCAAAAACAGTATATACATATGTATGTATGCAATCAGATGTACACGATCAGAATACCAATTTCAGATAGTTAATTAGAAGCAGACACTCACATCAATCAATCAGTTACAGAATCAAACATGTGCACACTCATAACTCGAGTTCTGTATCAAGCTTATCACACAAACAATCACAATTAACACACATATCAAGCCCAGAACAGTCATAACTACCCTCAATAAAGCTCAGTCGAGGTTTGGAACATACAAAGTTGTGATTACACTTAAATTTGGCCTAAAAACATGATTTGGCGATATAAGGCCACACGCCCGTGTGCTCTGGCTGTGTGGAGAAATCCAAGCGGTGTAAGGGTCCAAACGCTCGTGTGAAGGGTAGCACACAGCCGTGTGACAGAGGCACACACCCCTATGAAGTAGGGACATGGCCGTTTGAACAGGTCGTGTAACTCACTATCCAATTTCACTAAAATAAGGTGCAGGGCAGACACGACCATGTGAGGGTCTCACACGCCCATTTACCCACAATAACGGCTGTGTGTTCTGAAACACATGCTCGTGTGGGACCCCTAAATCCCCAAATCAATCACACGATCATGTGGCCAGGCCGTGTGACTCTAAATCCCTAAAACCCTAATCCTAAATCCAGACGCCCATGTGCCCAAGGGACACGACCATGCGCATTTTAACAAAATCCCCAATTCAAGCACATGACCATGTGGTCAGGCCGTGTGGCACCAAATTTAGCCCGGAACCCTAGTTCCCAAATCTACACTGCCGTGTGCCATGGTACACACCTGTGTGATCATCGGGGAGGTCACGAAACCACCTCTAAAATAGCCCGAAACCACCATTTAAGCCACCAAAACCACCCCTAATCTTTGCCCTATCAAAATATATCAAAAAGTGGCAGTTTCTCCTCACTTCTATCGACTAGAAACCCAAAATTAATGGGTTAGCATACAGTTAGGAAAAGCCAAATAGAAAATTTACAGAAACAATGAACACATAAAGTAACGTAGTTACAGTTTGAATCCCACACCTGTTTGCAATCGAAGAAGACAACAGAGGCGCGAGATTCCCGAGTCCACAAATAAACCGTTTTAGAGAATTATTTTGAAAAGCCCAAAAAGTAAAGAAGAAGGGAGAAAGGGAAAGGAATGTCACTTCCAAAAAAAAAAATCAAATAAAAATAAATAATATAAAATCTAAAACACATAAGTTACCAAAATAAGACTATAAAACCTCAAAACGCACTTGCAAAGACTCGAACCCAAAACCTCAAAGTACACTAACACTCACTCCACGACTAGACCAACAGGCCCATTCTGACACTAAAATGCACAACTTAACTCATGTGTGCAACCTTCTCACTGTCACTACACTTAAAACCCCAAAACTTCTAGGCCCAAAATTCGGGGCGTTACAATCATGATGGACATCCACTTAATAAGATATTCATAACAATATAAGAGTTATCAAGTATATTTTATTTACTATTTTTTCTACCAATATTTATTAAAGATATTTTGAAAATTTTTTCAATAATGTTCAAAAATCATAAAATAAAAATCATTTTATTAAAATAAATTAAAAACCAAAAATAAACATTAGTAAAAAATCAAAAATCAAATTTTTTACAAAAATTCTAAATAATTCCATAGAACAGAACCCAATACAATCCTAATTTTTGCATGGATATTTACAGCCCAATGGGGCACTTAAAATACTAATGAATTTAAAGTCCAAACCAAAAATATTGGGCGGAAACAGCATAATAAAAAAGAATTACTTGTCGATTTGGATAGAGAGTTTTCATTTCCTATATATAAAAATCGACATTGAACCTTTTGTTAAATTGCATATATCCTCTTCAATAAAGCACAAGCTTCTAGTATACGTTGCTGTCATTTAACATCTAACTCTTTGATACTTCACTTTCTAATCCTGTCTTTTCTCAATTAAATTAGAGGTTGTTTTTCATTTTCCATACATTTTGATGGAAGAGGAATAGGTCTTTGTTGCTTCACCCCGTCTCATCCCCTTCAATCATAAGCAGAAGCTTAAAGATGTCGAGTCCCAAGCCCCTCCTATTGACATGCCTCTCAACTCTACTGTAGACTCTGTTGCAAGCCCGTTTTTGACATTTTTAGGTCTCTAGGTGAAACAATAAGTTAGACCATTTTAAAAAAAAAAATTATAAAATGTAATATAATAAAAACTAAAAAAATTGATAAAATAAAACAATTACACATTAGCCATTAGCCATTGTATCCGAATCTGGATGCAGAGTTCTCTATTCATAATTGATCTGCTACCACTAAAGGAATATTCTAAAAAACATGTAGGTCAACAGGAAATTGCTTTATCAACTCGGTAAGAGTATGTGCAGTCGTATTAGCCTCCCTTGAGATATATTAGATCTCTAGCTTCCATTGTCTTCAACACAATTCAATCATTCTTGTAGCTAAATCTCTATTCAATTGACCTTGAAATCTATCTTGAATAGATTCAATAGTAAGAACACAATCTGTTTCTACAATGACGTTTTTCCATTTTGCCTTCCTTGCATATTGAATTCCATAATAAATAGCCCATAATTCGGCTTGCTCAATGTTACATCTCCTAATGTTTTTTCCGACTCCCTAAAGCCAATTACCACAATCATCCCTAGCAACAGCCATTGCCGATGCTAACCCCAAATAAGGATTACGTGCCTCATCCTTATTCAATTTAATGGAGCCTGGCGTAAGTGGTTTCCATTGTTGTTTTCGAATTGCCTCACATTTAAACCATGTATTCTTCCCAACCTATGCTTGGTGGCTTTCACCCAACACCAACTAGATTGGACAATTTTAGTACTGTTGAACTGCTTATCTTGGAAAACAAATAGATTTCTTTGTTTCCATATTTTCCACCATAAAATACTGAAGAGGGATCACCAATCAACCTCATGGAAGACTAACCCAAATTTATTTCGCAAATTTGTAGTAACCCAACATTCTAAAGGATAGGAGAAAAAAGCATCATAATCCTTAAAGGAATAAATTACTTCCAAACATCCATAGCTTTACATAGTCTCAAAGAACATGGATAATAGATTCATCAGCACTACCACAAAGTTACATGAAGGGTTATCAAACATACTTCTTCTGTAGCGTTCAATATTAATGAGCAATCATTCTTTAAAAACTAGCCAAAGGAATTGTCGAACACATTGTAGGCCATCAAAGTGCCAAGCAAGCTTCCATTTTCCTTCCATAGGACGTAAATTATTTACCATGAGAGAGTTATAGGTTGACTTAAACCGTGAAAACTCCATTAGTCGAGCATATTGAAACCAAAGCATTAGGACCAACTAATGGGTTTGGGATAAGGATACCTATAATATAAGAAAGGGTATTGTTATCCAAAACCCTATTCAGATAGGTCCAATTCTAGTTATCATTACTCATAGTCATATCACAAAGTGTACCCGAGTAGTCAATAAGATCTGTATTAAAAGAGAAATTGAATAGACGACCAATATCCATAATCCAAGTATATGTCCAAATTTAATAAGAGTTCCATCACCCACTGACCATCCAATGTTTTAACATAAAAGTGGCCAGATTTTCGTGAGAGATAGCCAAACAAATAAACACTGACTTCTCGAAATATCAAGAGGAACCTCATCCGTAAGCTTATACTTAGATCGAAAAACTCTAGCCTATAATGCATGCCTATTCGTAAGTAGGTTAAACCCCAATTTCAGCAAGAAGGAGTCATTTTGAGTTTGATTTTTTTTTATTCTAGCAAATAAAGTATTTATGATGAAAAATTGAAAGTTATAGATATTTAATTAGTTTATTTTAATTTTAAATTTTATTTCTTATATTAAAAGTTGAAAAAATATATTTTTTTCCCCTTTCCAGCCTTAGACTCCGGGCGACTAGACTGTCAAACAACCCTGGGCCGGGCCTACCCTAATGCAACGACATTTGATTCGTCTTAGGCTAAGCGACCTAGGCTCGTCCACGAGAAAACCGATGGCTTGGGTAATGAAAATTGTCTTCTGGTTTTAGTTTAGGATCTTCTAATGTGCAACTTGTGGGATGGAATTTATGCGTTGAATATTAATTCTAGGGTTTCCTTGTTATTACTTGCGTTTATGGCTTTGAGTTTAGTGGAATCTTTCTATTTGATAAAACAGCTTGTTAGGAACACTGACGATATTCAGAAGTTTTTTAGTGACTGAATTTACGTTATCTGCCAATTTGCACGGTATTGGGCTTGGATCTCACATAGTCACACTGAAAGTATGGGATTTTCCCCTTGGATTTAATGGACCTAGAGTCTTACACTCTAATAGTTAGCTTTGGGAATGTTGTTTTCCAAGGGTTCATATAAAATATTGTGCTATGTGAATGTGTAGTGAGAAGATTAAGGCTCCATTTCGTTGCCACTTTTAGTAATATTTCTTTTTGTCATTTGCTTTTTTACTTGTTCAATAATTGCTAGAAGCAGAGCAAATATTTTGAAAGTAGATATGGTTAAGATGCAGCACAGTTTCAAACATATTTCTTTTATCTAGAAATAAAGTAATATAAATCATGGAAATTTTAAATTTAATTTTAATATATGAAATTTGATATTTGCTTCCGGGTTTAAAAGTTTGTCCGGAAAGAAAGAAGAAATAGCCAGTCTTGGATTACGACTGTTTTATCTCTTCTAATTGCTTATTGCTTTACTTATTTTGGTTATTCTAATTCTATGATTGTTTTTCATTATAGCTAGTGAGAATGGGTTCAAAGCTGAGCAGTCGGATGAACCTGTGAAGGAGCAAAAGGAGGCTTTGCTGCAAAATGAGGTTACCAAACAAGCAGAGGATGGTACTGCTCAAGCAACAGTAAAACATCAACAAGTTGAAGGAACAACAGAGGAAACTGAGCAACAATCTACTGATAATCATGCGACTACTGATGCTGAGTTAGGTAAAGATGAGAAATTTGAGGCAGATGATGGTCAGGAACCGGATAAAGTTGAGAATTTTGAGGCAGATGGTAGCCAGGAACTGCCTACTAACGAGGAGAGTAAGCAACCTTCTGATGAGGTTCCTCAACAGGAAGTTGATGATGGTTCAACTATTACTTGCAGAATTGAGGTTCCTAATGCTAAGGTATGCTAATATTTTTAGCTGTCTCAATTGGAATGAAGAGTATTTTAAGAATTTAGATTGTGTTAAGGATGAAGTCTCATTCATATAGTAATGTCCTAGATTGCGTCCTATCTGGGGATAAGGCAAGTTTGGAACCTTGTCCCTATCACCTTAATCAGATCCTCATCTCTCTTCCTTAGTGCAACTGTCCCATTCCTACCACAAGAACATCCATCTTTCTTTCTTGTGTCATACCTACAGTTCCGGACATCAAAGTGGATGGCATCATATATGTAGACAGATAGCGTCTGCATTAGTAGACTAATCTATTCATTGTTATCACATTTCTTCTTGTGACAGTCTTTCCTATCAAAAGGGCAGCCGAACTAGCTACAAACCCAGTTTATTTTGCTTTAGATGCATGAACAAACTGCAAAACTGATCTTTTTTTATACTGTAATGTATATATAAACCCATGCCCATTCTAACTTAGAAAACTGGGGCCCATTTTAAATTCTTTCCATTAATGTTTCGTACTATTTTTCTTCTCTGCCTCTCTTAACCTGGATGCCGTCCGTTAACTCACGTCTTCTAATTACAAGGATCTCATCTTTATGAGTGACAACCTTGAATGTGTTTCCTACATTATTTTTGTTCAATGTTTGTGACCTTCACCATTTTCCTCATACAAACTTGCCTAATCATGTCTTCTCATCCAAGCAATGCTTTCTGCAGGTTGGTGTTCTCATAGGAAAGGCAGGGGATGCTATAAGGTACCTGCAATACAAGTCTGCAGCAAAAATTCAAATTACAAGGGATGCGGATGCTGATTGAGTTGCCCCAACAAGGCCTTTAGAAATAATAGGGACTTTGAATAGCATAATCAAGGGCGAGAAGCTTGTAAATGCTGTCATAGTAGAGGTTGTATGCTGTTTCTAGAACTTCTTCCTCATATCTCCCCCCATGCTTTCATTATTTACCCTTTTCTTAATACATCCCGCTTATTTGCTGGCTTTATTTTGGTTGCTTTGTCATTAGCTTAACTTTTGTGTTTGTTTCAGGCTGATGCTGGGGGTTCCCCTTCCCTTGTAGCTAGGGGCCTTGCTACCACACAGGCTGCTGGGGATGCTGATCATATTGAGATTCAAGTTCCTAATGAGAAGGTTATTCCCTTTTCTTTCTTTTTCCCTATAGGTACCTGCTACTACAGGTACAGAGGTACTTATGTCTGTTCAAGCTTGCTTTGGCCTTCATGATTTCGTGTAATTTATCTTTCCTGTTTCAGGTTGGTTTAATCATTGGTAAAGGTGGGGAGACTATCAGAGGAGTGCAGACTAGGTCAGGGGCTCACATTCAGGTAGTTGATATTTGTTGGTGTGCTATTTGTCATCATGTTTCCTAATTGTTAAATATATTGTGATATAAAAAAAGCACATAATTGCCTTTGACAGGCCAAGAATGAGAGGGGGGGAGACATTGTTGACGATCTCTTTGTTCAACAACGTTATGGATGCACTCATGTTCGATGCATGCCATTTCTTGTTCGGTTATTAGGTGAAGAGAAAAACATTTTCATTCATTTGTTCGTGACAGACATGTTTGGGGTTAAGTTATATATTGATGGATTGACAGACATGTTTGGGGTTAAATTATATATTGATGGATTTACTTTGCATCTACCTTTCTCGAACAGAAGTTGTGCTTTTGATTACTGCTACATGGTATTTATTGCTAATGAGTTCAGCTTCTTTAGTCGGAAATCTTACTGACTGCAATACTTTCTCATTTTATTGAATTTTTGGATGGAATGTGAAGGGCTTCTCCAATTGGATGTGTCAAGTTCTAGAAAAAGCAGATTCAAAGCAAGAGATCTTCCCTTCTCTGTGTTCCCCTACCCTCCTATTCCTCTTCCGGATGCTTCTCATCTGAATTTTATATGTGAGACTGTCCTAAACAAAGTAGACAACACATTTATATAAGTAAGGACCAGAACATTGACATTCAATATTCCCTTAATCATTATCCTTTCTGTGTGGTCTTCTAGACGGCACTCATATTCTCTTCTTAATTTGAGTTGGGAGAGATGAACTATTTTTGCTAGATTTTGTTCTGAACTTTTTGTTTGAATTTATGTTTTCTATGTTATTTTTATGCTTTAGATTTTTTTAATAATCATTTTTTTAGTTCGTAGAAATACTCACCTTTAGATTGGTCTAGCTTTTTTGATCGAGAGGAAGATGTCTGCATACCAGACTCAAATGATGTTAGTGTTATTTGTTTTGGCAGTTCAATACCTATTTACTTCCATTTTCAATACCTATTTACTTCTAATATGCTTTATCATGTTAGATCTTTCATTTATATATGGCAGGAACAGAAGGACCAGTTGTTTTTTGTCTACGTGGGGGCGGCTACGCTGGGTCTGTTTGATCTTGATGATATATTTTCATTTGTTCATATATTTTTTTATTTTACTTGTTTCTAATTCATGAAGTTTCATCGAACTATTACTGTAGTACTGCTATGGTACTTTGATAAATTTGGTTTCTAATTTCATTTTTGGCATTCCATTTCCTTGTGTTGAAAGGACAACAAATTTGTCTCAATGAATCAGATTCCAAAGCAACCCTCTTAGTTCTTTAAATTTGAGTAGCTACTGCTATTTGTTTTCCATTGGCAAATTGAGGAATAAATGAGAAATAAACTGCATAGATGATATGAAATCTTAGTCATAATGTTATTTTGGCCTGGAAATTACATAGAATGGCAGCCCTTCCCCCGTTCTTTACATGTTTGGTCAAGATTCCATATCGGGTTTCATTTTAACTATTAAAGATCCCCTAGGGTACATTTCTAACTAATTAACTTTTAAATATGTTAAAGAGTTCACCAATTCCAGGCTAGTTCAGATTGTCTTCTGCCTTTTTCCTGAAGAAATATAAATGCAATACTGATTTGAGGAAATATCCTAGCAGATATTATGTTTCATTGAAACTAACCCAGAGTATACTTTTCCTTTACTCTTCCCTTGAAATTCAATCTAAAAATACTCTCTTTATGTAGGTTTAAGAGATCAATATTTGATTTTCGATCTTTCTGTGACTGAATTTCTGATAAATGCGAGTTGTCTAACTTGCTATGGTAGGCTCTCGTTTGCTCTGTCGGCTAGTAAAATTAAAGAGAGAGCTTGAGTGGATGTCAAAATTCTTAACCAATAAATAAACCAACATAAGCCAATAAATTGAAAACCCAATTACCAAACACTGTTCATTAAAAGATTTGATTGATGTTTCATAGCATTATCATGGCCCAACTAAAAAAACAAAAAACAGAAATTTCCCGCTAACCCCACTCCATCCTACTAGAAAAAGAAACTGAAGCTTAGAATTCTCTGCAAATCCCATTAAACATGGACGAAACAAAATCAACAACAACAAAACCAAGAAGAAAAGCCAGCAAAAGGAAACCCCTTACTGATCTCACCAATACAATCCCATCCGCTCTTTCTTCTTCACAATCCTCCTCTGCTTCTATCAAAACCCAAATAAAATCTTCGCGCCCTTCGGATCTTAAACCCCTCCTAGCAACCCCAATACTAGCTTTAAGCGCACCTCTAAGCTTACTGCCACTGACTCCACCAAAAATATAAATAATGATAACAATGACAAGAAGAAGGAAAATGAAAATTGTCCGAGTGACAAGGCAAATCCCAGCTCCAAGCCGTCTCCGCCGTCAAAAACACCTTCCTTTTCGGGTAATCTTGATGGGTCTCGATTATTTCTGGGTTTTGGTTGGATTTTTTAAAGTGGGATTTGATCTTTGGGTTTATGGATTGTCTAGGGTTTTTACTTCTTGAATTTGGGTTTTTGGGTTCTGGAGAATGTTTTTTTTGTTTTAATGCTAGTGAATTGATAACATTTTGGGACAATAGAACTTTGTTGGTTCAGTTTGAGCTATATAGATTTTCTTCTAAGATAAATCTATAGATATTTTAGTTAAAATGCATTCTGTGCTGTGGAATTATGTGAAGTTATCTGGACTCTCTGTAAATTCGATTAATGTTACTGATCTATGGAAGTGCTCAATTTTAGAAATTATATATGAAATGCATTCTATGATGTGGAACTGTCTTCTCAACCTCTTTTTTGTCCCTAGTTTTCTGGATTGTGCATTTATTTTGGGCCGAACGGATTTTACATTATAGCTTTGATCTTATGTATTTGTGATTGTGCAGATTTTGAGCCTCGTACAGTTTACAGGAGACACACTGCTGAGAAAAAGAAGAGTAAAAGGAAGGAAGTTGTGGAGCCTTTGAGTAGCATTTTTGAAACGAGGACTCCCTACTTAAGGTGGTTTTCTTTTGATAAGTTTCTGTATTTATTGTTGGTTTGATACTTGGTCTTTGGATAAATTTTAGTCTTTGATGACTTTAGAAGGCAAAGGATACTCAAAATGTGCATGGTATGTTGGACATTGATGCAGTGAAATGGGATTTCATTGTTGTAACGTTGTCACTAGTATGTAATTATAAAGTATTAAATAGATGTTGGAAGTGATCTTGATCTTTTGATTGTGGTTAGCTTTCAGGCAACCGCTGTAAGATTATGACTCCAAAATTTTGATCAATAAAATGTACCAAATAGTTCATTTGATACCTTGGCCATATATTCGGATATTAGATAGTAGAAAGAAAACAGCCTGAAGTAACTGTTAAATTGATTACAATGGTCTTTTTGTATTCATTTTCATTCATATATCCTCCACTTCTCCTGCGTAATTGAGTCTTGAAGGAGACAAGTGTAATGAGACTAAAAGACTGTTGTTCCCTCTTAAGAATTTTGTTTTAGATTTCTGTGTTTTGTCATGTTTTTAACATCTGTTTCCAGTTAAGTCATGATACTTTCTGATCCGAGTTTCTTTCACAACTCAGAAAGTGGCTTTTCACCGCAAAGTTTGGGACATAAAAGTGGCTTTTCCTTGAATTGTAGTATGTCATATTTAGGTATTGAACAATTCAGTCTTGTATATTCAGATGTTTAGTCTTCTTTATGCTTTTTTTTATTCTTACTATCTGCCGTCAATATTAATCACTCTACTTGTTCCGTGTTTCATTAATTTAGAATATATCTGTTGTTTACTGTTTTCTCAGATTATAATGAGTCCTTACTTAGCGATGCTTCTCCTTCTCTTTAATATGGGAAAAAGGATGGAGATGGTGATATTGGTATCTCCAAATCATGTCCAATGCCACATAAAAAGGCTCACTTAAAACTTCTAATATTTTCATTTGATTTGTGTTGAATGGAAATTGCGCTACTGATATTTGGTTTGGGATTACTTGGTCTTCATTAAGACAATTTTAAAAATTTTGTATCTTTAAAATAATTCAGATTTTCATTTATAGAATCCGGTAATCTGATCTAAATTTACTTGGTCTATGCTATGTAAACTTGTCATCTATTTCTACAAGATTTGAGGCAATACTTCAAGGCATTTAGACCAGTCTTGGTTTTCTCACAGAGCTATAGAGTGGAATTTAACCTAAATCTGGCTGAAGCATCTTTCAGTAAGCAAATCAGCCATATCCTGCAACTTTACTCTGCACAAACAACATTAAATTATCAGTATTAATTATTATGTTTTGATGCTTGCTTTTGCATTAACTCATATCACTTGCGATTGTCCCTTATAAGCTTTTTTTTTTCCTACTTAAGCAGATGCATCCTTAAAGATAATGTGACTAATATGTCTTGAACTAAGCTTATTGGTTTGCAATGTCTCCACAGAAGCAACACCGAGACAAGGCTGAGATAAATGCTTCTAAGCATGACTTGCCCCAAGATTTCATCAACAAATAAAGAGCGTACTTTGCGGAGGTTGATGCATTTGAACTGGAAGAGGAGGTCACATCAGGTAATGAGTCGAACTAGATTAAAAAAGGTATAGAACTGAATGATTTAGGATAATGCAATTAAGATGATCTAACCCTGTAAAACTCTCTCTGTATAGTTACCAAAAGAACCATCTTACCTTAGCTATATCATCCCCACGAGAGTCTTGTTGATAGTAGTTTTATATTGTATTTGGCATTTTACTTTTCTATGTTTAACAAAAGGCTTTTTCATTCCTTGGCAATTTTTGAATTATTGAAATCATGTTATTGAGGAACTGCTTGTCAAATATGTGTTGACCAAAATGTTTTTGGTTTATAGGAGGGGCTGATTAGTTTGACCTGTCGAAAGACCGTGTTAAGTTTCTGAACTTCAAGATATTATCTATTTTGATTCGATCAATTTTTTCAACATATATAGCATCAGAAATAGCCGGAAATAAGGTGTGGTCAAGTCCTAATAATGTGACAAGAAAAGGGATGGTGAATATTCTAAATTTGTGTGTTGAGACATGGAAATGTAGCTATTCCATTGCTTTAGTTTCTACCAATGAAACACTTGGTGTGTAGTTCAAATTATTTTTTCTTTGCACTTTCAACTCATTGGAGCCTTAGTGAAATCCAAAGGGCCCTGCCCCCTTGCCCATCGTTTGATGGGCTTTAAAGTTTCTTTTTTAAAATCAAAGTCTAGGTTGATCAATTTTTTTATTCGGAGGATCAGGCATGACTTGGTCCAAAAGCTTTTATTATTGTTTAAAACATCATTTTATATTAATATTTATTTTTCATAATTAATTCTAAATAACTTTTTTCTTATTATTAAAATGCTCTTTTAAGTTTGGCTTTTAGGTGTTAATCAGTTGAGTTGGGTTCGGTTCGTTTTAATTAGGGGTGAGTATTCGATCGAGTCGAGTCGAGTCAAATCAAGTCAAAAAATTTCGAGTTAGTCGAGTTGACGAATTCTATTTTAGCAATCAAATTCAATTTGAATTTTGTTTTTAATCGAGTTAAAAAATTTCGAGTCGAGTCAAGTCGAGTTAACGAATCTTATTATTTATACTTAATGTTGCATTGACATGGGCCGATTATTTAACTAGTAGACGAAGTACAAGCTTTTAGATTAATTTTGAGTAAAAGAAAAAGGGAAAATCGGGCAATTCGGGAAGGAAAGTAAGACTACTAGGTAAACATTTATTAAAACGACGTAGTTTGACCTTTTCTTAATTGAATTTTCGAATAATTCAAATTAAGTGTGAGTGTTTGGTTGAATCGAATGAAATTGTTTGAATTAAATTAAAAATAATAATAATGTCAAATTAAAATCTTGTTACAATATAGCTATTCCCATGTTAGAGCGTGTAAATTTGAAACCTTTTTAAAGCATAATAATAATAAAGATATTTTAGTATGATGAACTTGAATCATTAACGGATATTTAGAATTTAAAATTATTATTTTATAAAATTTTTAAAATTTTAAAATTTTAACTTTTTATATATTTTGATTTTTTAAAAAAATTTTAATTTTTAAAAATACAAATTTTGGAATTTTTATAAATATTTTGAATTTTAAAATTATTTTCAATTTTGAAAATTATTTTGATTATTTTGTAATTTTTGTTAAGAGAGACTAATTTGCTCATTTTAAAAATTGATAAGGACTAAAAGGGTATTTATATTAATCTGTTAGTTGAAAAAATTCAACTCGACTCGAACTCGAAATCTGAAATTTCTTATTCGAGTTGACTTGAATAATTCGAATAACTCGAAATTTTAATTTTTTTTGATTTTTCGAATCAAATTGAATTTTGTTCACCCCTAGTTTTAATACATGGTATCAATCCTATTTTGTTTACATATAGTTCAACCTTGACTTTGCTCAAAATGTGAGTTTAAAATTTCGCGCAAGAATATTTATATTTGTAATTGGTTGAACTAATTACATAAAAATTCCTAAACTATTACTTTTATTCTAAATTAGTCTTTAAACTTTAATTGTTTTAATTACATCTCTAAATTATTGATGTTATATCAATTATTTCATTTTGAAAACATTAAATAATATGTAAAATCTTATGTAACATAATTTAACATGAAAATTGTAAGAAAATAAAAGGGTTAAATCACTACTTGGGGTTAGAACTTGGTAATTTTTTCTACGGTAAACTATAAAAACAATCACTTTTGTTTTCCTTAGATTACATTTTAGTCACTTATGTTTGAAATGTTACGTTTTAATCACTTATGTTACTGTTTTGTTACGAAGTGTTTACTTTACCGTTAAGCTCTATTACGTCCTTAACGACAATCCTACGTGGCAGTCCAAATGGGTTTTAAATGCCAACTTGGATGTCTTACGTGGTAGTCCAAATTAAATTTATTTAATTAAAAACCTATTTTCATCTCAACTGGACATCCAAGTTGGCATTTAAAACCTATTTGGACTGCCATGTAGAACTGTCGTTAGGGAGATAATAGAGCTTAACGGTAGAGTGACCACTTCGTAACAAAACGATAACATAAGTGACTAAAACGTAACATTTGCAAACAAAAGTGACTATTTTTGTAGTTTATCCTCATTTCTATATTGAGGTTTGAAATTTTTTTTTGTCTAAGTTAAATTTTGAACTTGGCAATTATTTCCACATTGGCGCTTATACTAGGCAAATTGTTCTCATATTGGAGCTTGAACTTTTTTTTGTCCAAGCTACTCCTTGAACTTACAATTGTTCTCACATTGAATGCTTAACTTGGTTTTCAAGGAATAACTTGGACAAAAAAACAATTCAAGCCTTAATGTAAGAACAATTGTCAAGTTCAACGCCTAACCTGGACTAAAAAAAGTTCAAGCCTCAATGTGGAAATAATTGTCAAGTTTAGGGCCTAACTTGGACTAATAAAAAATTCAGGCCCCAAATGTGATTTAACTTAGAATAAAATAATGTCGCATAACTTTAAAAATTAAACATAAAGTAAAAATCGCAAAAAGAGAGAGTGAACGACAATTTCTATAAAAGTTCAGAAAACCTCGAACCAAGGGTTTTATAATATTCATTTTAAATTTTGTAACATAAGATTTGACATCTCATTTAATAGCTAAATATAGGGGTAAGTGTTCGATCAAATCGAGTGAAAAATTTTGAGTTGACGAGTCCTATTTTACCATCTTAATTCGATTTGATATTTTTCCGAAATGACTCAAGTGAAATGAAATTCGAGTCGAGTGAAATTGTTTAAGTTAAATTAAAAACTAAATATGTTAAATTAAATCTTGTTACAAGATAGCTAATTCCATGTTAAAGCACATAAATTGAAACCATATATATTTAAAAATTTTCAAAGTAAAATAATAAAAAATACTTTAGTATGATAAACTTGAATCATTAATTAGCCTATTTATATTCCCAAAATTATTATTCTAGAAAATGTTTAATTTTTAATTATATATTTTAAATTTTTTGAAATTTTATAATTTTTTTAAATATAAATTTTGAAATTTTATAAATATTTTAAATTTTTGAAAATTATGTTGAATTTTTTTGTAATTTTTGTTAAGAGAGATCAATTTGATCATTTTTAAATTTGATAAGGACCAAAAGGGTATTTATACCAATATGTTATTCGAATTATTTGAGTTGTAAAGTTCAACTTGATTTAAACTCAAATTACTTAATTGAGTTAACTCGAATAATTCAAATAACTCGATTCAATTAACTCGAAATTCAAATATTTTTTTCGACATTTTCAAATCGAATAGAGTTTTGTTCACCCTAGTTAAATGAACGATTTTAGTAATAAAATGACCTATAACATCGATATTTTGAGGATATAATTAGAATGTTTTAAAGTTTGTAACCTAATTTAGAATGAGATCATAGTTTAAGGATATTAATGAAATTAACTCTAAATGGTTAATCAAATACTGTTTATGTTTGACCATGTTTTTATTTTTAAAATATAATAATTTTTATTTAATATTTAGTAATTATATATACTTTCTACTAATATTATATATTCTCATTCTTTTATTAAAATTTTAAACTTAAATATTTTTATACTTTTTAATATTTGCATTATAATACAATATATTTAATTTTATATAAAACAAATTACATCATGAAATAAATGAAAAGATAATATATTATAAATTTAAAAGCATTGAGTTAGGTTAAGATTGGACTTTAAATATTTGAGTTTGAGCTTGGCCTATATTCTAAATTGGTTTAATTTTATTGCACAAGTTCATATTTTAAATTCAATATTTTATTTAATCTCTCTTAAATTTTAATAAAATTTTCAAATTTAAATGAATACTTCAACCCTTTAACAAGTTTAATATGATTTTTGCCCTTACAAGTTTCCAATTAAACTACTGGAAGTTTCCAATTAAACTAACTCAAGAGATGTACAAATCTAATAGTTTTGGACATGCTATGTAATTATATGATATGACCAATATGAAATAATAGGATACATTATGAATATAAAATATATTAAAATTTACCCAATACATGTTATTAGCATATTAAATTTATATGAATATGGACATGTTTAGATTCGTCTATTAATACAAGCTGTCTTTTCGTACTATGATTTGACCATATAATACCTTTTCGTATTAGTTAAACGTTAGACAACCAATGAGTAACATTTGCTTCCATTTTGTTTTGCGTGCAAAATCATGTGTGGACAATATATAAAGTATTAATGTAGTTCATGAATAATTTTGTTAATTTAATCTGTTTGAAAAAAATTAAAAGTGTATTTAGACGAAAATATTACACTCAGGGCACCAGATCAAACACCTTATATTGGGAGCGAATCTCCCAATAACCTTATGAGGTTTTCCTCTAACATACATGATGCGAGCATCAAGACCCAATCAAGGGAGCATGGACATGATGGGCTAACTCTACCTCAAGACCCTATTACAAAATTGAAAGCTAAGCAAATCAAGTCTAGATTGAATGTAGTAGTCCAAGAGTTTGTGATGAAAACCCTACAAACTTATTCAAAGGAAAAAGAAGATCAAGATTCACTTTCTTGGCCCAATTCCATCATATATGAAGATCCAAGAGTTCAAAGAAAACAAGATTCTGAATCTTGGTCTAAGAAACCACATTTTGGAGTTGGAACAAAATGGATCAGACTGACAAGCTTAAACGAGCCCAATCTTGCAACAAATGGATCCAACATGTAAAATCAGTTCATGGGGACATCCATAAACCCATCTTGAAATTTCAACTAGAGTCTATTTGGATCACTTTAGGACTTAGTTTATTTTTCAGTTTTAGTTTGACCCAATTTGTTAAGGCTCAATTAATAAGCTTAGTCAAGCCAAGTTGTCTTCCACAATTTTAGAGATTTGTTTCTCTTTTATCCAACCTCCTTGTAGTATAAAAAGAAGTGCTATCCACCATCTTTAGAACACACTGTAAGTTTTTGATTAATAAGGAAATACTCTTTGAGTTTGTTTTTGCAAGATTTGTTTCTTATCTGTTTTAGAAGTTGTTCAGCACAATCTTCTTAAATTGTTGGGGATCGTCTTCATGCTTCAACTTACCAAGAGTTCTTTCTTGAAGGGTATATTAAAACTGATTGAAAGGAGTTGTTGGATCTCTTGTTCAAAAGGCTTCTTAGGGCGTCTATTCAATCATCCATCTTTAATTTCATCCACCCATCATCTTTTTCATCGTATTTATTTTCTTTCTTGAATCTAATCACTTCATTTCTTTTTCAGGTTCAAGAATCTAAAAATACATTTGGTATTAAGGCTACAATTTTTCATTCAAGTCGGTCTAACGCCTTAAGTCAAATCTGTAACTTGAAAGCTTTTCAATCCTAATCTGCTACCTATATCATTTGCTACAATTTCTTAGGTGTTTTAGGTATTACTTGTGTTCTTATCAACTAATTTCCAGTAAACAGCCTCAAAATAAATTTTTTACCCAAAAAAATTTTGAAAAAATTATTTTTCAGTGGGTAAACATTTTCCAGATGATCTAAAATTTTATATGCTGGTTCTTGGAACTCTATTAGAATATTAAAAAATATTTCCCTAAAAAAAAGTGATTGAAAAAGTGGGAAAAAATAGAAAAATATGAAAAGGAAAGAAAAATAAAAAATTTTCTATGGGTTGAATTTTGTATCGAAATTTTCCATATCAGATCTACATTATTTGAGGAGGCTTCAGTTTAAATTTTGTTATTTTTGGAAATTGGGACCACCTTGAACGAAGTTTGTCAAGTCGCTCCGTAGTTTTTCAGGTTTTATGCTATTTCTTTGACTCTTAACAGTATGATTTCCTTTGTTTTTGCCTTTATTGTTCCTTTACAATTTCTAACACTTTCTTGTTTCTTGTGTTAGTAGGATTTACAAAGTTTCACATTCCTTCATCCATGCAACAAGCTTCATTGGTGTTTAGCCCTTCCTTGGACTCCTAGTGCCTAGGATTGCTTTTGTTAGTGCACGATCCTAATAAATCAGAAACTGTTGCTATTAAGACGACTTTAAAACTTACAAGATTGATATCTTCCCTCATTGAGTATTTATTTTCTTTTTGAAAGTTAACGATGATGTTTACTTTATATAGTTTTTTCTTGTGAGTGTTAATTTTCTTTCATAGCAATTCCATAATGACTCGTGACACTCGTAGTTGTAAAAACCATGATGAGATACCATCCGATGACAAACAACAAGGGTGAAAAGAAAATGGCTAAAGGGCAAAAAATAAATAAAAGTGATATTTATACTTAGGGTTGCTAGGTATGGGCAAGGGAAAATGAGGGATTTTTGCAAAATCAAGATATTTTACAAGGGAAAGGATTCAAACTTGGGACATTGATCTAATTTTCATGCTTCTTTATTTCCTTTTAAGCATTAGGATATTTACTCATCTTTGGAATAATTTCACAAAACTTTTAAGCTAAACTTTAGGATGTTACAGGTTGTTTAAACAGGATCTAACACTTTTTCTGTGGGCAATAGGTTTATTTAAATCATTAGGGGGTAACTCACTAGAAGAGGAAGATTCTTGGCATATAGTAGGTTGCATGATGGCTTCTTCTATTCTAAGCCTTCTTGAATACTTCTTTAAATCTGGTTTGTCTAAACTCCAATAATCTCCTTCTTGACAGTAGTCTCCCCCTGAGTAGTAGCTTCCCCTTTAACAATGGTGTTTTTTGGAATAGTAGTCTCCCCGTAAATAGTAGTTTCTCCTTGAACAATGGTGTTTTTTGGAATAAGGTTTTCAATAGTTATTGAGCTTGGTATCACTTCTTCTCTTTCATTATTCTCCCCCAGAAGAGGTGATTGAGTTGTACCATAATAGGGCTCTGTTTCTCTAAATGTAACATCTATACTAATGAAAGTTCGTTGTGAAGGAGGATGATAACACTTGAATCATTTTTGTGTTGGAGAATACCCAATGAATATGCATTTAAGGGCTCGTGGATCTAATTTGTCTGCTTTCCAATCATAGACATAACAAATACATCCAAATATCCTGGAAGGAATAGTATAATTATTTTTACCTTGTAAAGTTTCCGAGGGACTTTTGAAATTAAGGATTCTAAGTGGCATTCTGTGACAGTCTGATTTAGACCCTAATCAGAACGGTGGTTTTGAGACCACAAATCTGAGTCAGAAAAATATTTTAAAATTATTTTATGTGTTTATTATGTGTGAATTTATATGTGTAAATTTTTTTGTGTTTTAATTTTATCGTTTGAGTACCGATTTAATAAAAAGGACTTAATCGCGTAAAATGTAAAATTGACTATCTAATTGTGTAAGTTCCGAATTGTTGTTGTTCTTTTAATATAAAGGCCTTAAAATGAAATTAGGCCAATTGATTATAGGATGGACGAAAGTAGACAACAAATATTAAGATGTTATATTAATTTATAAAGGTTATTAAAGTAAATTATGAAATATTATGTATTATAATAAAAAAATTTAAAAGACATGCATTTTATTCATTTTTTTGGCAAAATATTAAGAAAGAAAAAGAGGTTAAAAGCTTTTGAACTTTTGGCACTATGGAAGCTTGATTCAAGGTCGGTCTTTGTTCGATTTTTGATAATTTTTACATTTTTGAGATCGTTGCTTCTAGTACTATCTGACCCATGCTTGAATTTTTGATTTTGATGAATATTTTGAGTTATGTCATTGATGAGAGCTTGTGATTTCTTTTGTTTGATGATGAAATATGAAAGATATGTTTTAGATTAACATGTTTTGTATTGGAATTTTTGATGATTTTGAGTTATTAGGACTAAATTGCAAAAATAATAAATTGAGGGGATAAAATGTGAAATAAATGAAATATATGGATTAGTATGAGTATAAGGAAAATTGGCCTAACTATGTTGTTGTAAGATTTTGCATATTTTGTGTTTTATGCAATAGGGACTAAATTGTGAACAATGTGAAATGTCAGGGGTAAAATGATAATTTTCCAATTTATATGTTGTTGGATTAAATTGAATGAAATTGTGTTTGAATGAGATTAATTTGAAGTTGTATAGATCAAGAACAAAAGAAATTGGACTTGGATCGGGGAAAAGCAAAAATAGTTGAATAGTCGATTTACATTGTTCGTCGATATCCGAGGTAAGTCTATAAGCAATAAAGGTCATTAAATTTGAATGTATGTAATCTTTATATGCTGAATTTAGTTGTATGAATTTTTGTTAGCTATAGCCGAATGTGTAAATGTGTATGAGATTAGGGAACAAGTTTGATTCAATTAAGATATGATGTACGAAAAGCTTCGTATGAACCTTAAGTAATGATTTGGAATTCTAAAATTCAAATTATGTGTAAGATCGACTTTGTATCAGTGATATTCGGGCTTTATTACCTAGTAGGCTTTATGCTGGTGTATTATATCGGGCTTTATTGCCTAGCAAGCTTTATGCCGGTGTGTTATATTATTGGTCTTTATTGCCTAGTAGGCTTTATGCTGGTGTATTATATAAGGCCTATTGCCTAGCAGGTTCTGTGCCGGTGTATTATACTAGGCTTTATGCCTAGCAAAGTTTATGTGAGCAATGGTAAAAGCAATCAAATGTGTTAAATGAGCTAAAGTGATCAGGTATGTGAATGTGGTTTACTTATTTGGAAATGAAGATAAATTGACTGAGAGATATGTGATAAAAATGTTATGTGATGCTATTGAAAATGTATATAATTATGAATAGTGTATTCGGTTTTGTGATAGGTTTAAGTATGTAATGTAAAAGCTTGAATTATGGGTAAGTATATATGTAACACCCCAAACCCGGCCTGGAAGTTTGGCTCGAACTTGGCGTGTCACATTGAAGTATTTTTCGAAAATCATGTTTCCATTAAAAACCCTTCTTAATAATTAAAAACTTATACCCTTTTTAAACCTTGTTAGAAAACCTCAGCTGAATAACATTCTTAACAACTTTGTAAAAATCTTGGTAGTTATGAAACTTACTTTAAAAACAATTGCGGTTACGTGATGTTTTGAATAACGATGAGTTGCTTTGGAAAATCGTGTTCTAATACTAGCAGTTATAAGAACAATAAATAAAATTCAAATTTGAAATCCAAAAATTACAACGGCTTTACTACAACCCACATAAAATAATTTAAAGGTAATAATCAAAACTATAACATAAACAAGTGTGTGGCTTCCTCCGAGCCCCTCGCACCCGATCCATCTAAGGTCGAAATTACGAAAGGTTAGTAAGCGGGTGAGTTTACGAAAAATCGATGTGAAATCCCTACTATAAAAAGGAACAATCATCTAAAAGAATTAAAAGTCCGCCCCACCTTACTTACAATTTCAGAACCAATCGGCCTTAGCCCATTACAACAGACAGCATCAGATGGACCTTAGCCCATTACGTATAAGAAACATTATCGAATTGGAACCAAAATGAGAATCGAATCGAATCGAAATCAATATTAGTAATGTAATCGAATCGTAATCGAATTAGGTGACGAATCGAATCGAATCGATGTAATCGTAATCGAATCGATAGTAATGTAATCGAATCGTAATCAAAATTACGTGATAGAATCAGAATCAGAATGTGAATGCAATCCCAACCCAATCCAGCCGTATACACCCCCGTACCAACCTTACACCATGTGGGGAGACAACTCAACCCACCCATCCGCCACACACCACGTAATTTGCAAAGATGGCTACTAGAATGATATCGTGATGAGTCACCAGATCTGAATATTGTGGCAGAGCCACCAGAATCGGATAATGTGGCAAACCCACCTAACAGAATATGTGGCACAAAGCCATAGATAACTGTAATAACTTCGGCACATAGCCATCAGTGACGGTAATATAATCTGGCGCCTGACCTTGGTAAATATGATCGACACGAGTCGTCAACAAATATGTTAGGCACATAGCTACAGGTAAATACGTTTGGCACGAAGCCATAGTCAAGATGGCACAAAGCCATATTTAGGTTGGCATAGAGCCATTAATAACGGGTCTATAATCGGCACGAAGCCCACAACAATGGCACACAGCCTTCGGTAGTGTGATCGGCACTTAGCCATCGATCGGTCAACAGATATTGTGACAGAGTCACCAAATACAGATATTGTGGCAGAGCCACCAGAACAGATATTTGTGGCATAGCCACCAGAACGCTTCCTCCGTACAAAATCCCAACCCATGCAACATGTCATGTATGCAGAATGTCATGCCCATATTTGAATCAAACAATCACAGTCAAGTCATTCATATCACCAACATATATTCACAATCAAATCATCAAACACACAAATCAAGTCACCACTTGCCCACAAGGGCAAAACAGTCATTTAACACCCTAGGGGCAAAATGGTAATTTTACCCCACAAGGGTATCTCAGTAATTCTACCCTACAGGGGTATTTTGGTATTTCTACCCCACAAGGGTATTTCGATAATTCTACCCTACAGGGGTATTTTGGTAATTCTATCCTATAAGGGTATTTTAGTAATTCTACCCTATAGGGGTATTTTGGAAATTCTACCCTACAGGGGTATTTCAGTAATTTCACAATCAAGGGTAAAACGATAATTCTGTAAATCGAGGGTAAAACGATAATTTTGTAAACTGAGGGTAAACCAGTAATTCTGTAAATCAAGGGTAAAACGATAATTTTACAAATCGAGGGTAAAATGGTAATTCTATAAATCGAGGGTAAAATAGTAATTACAAACCGAGGGTAAAACGGTGAATTACAGAAATCGAGGGTAAAATAGTAATTCAGAACCGAGGGTAAAACGGTAATTACAGAAATCGAGGTAAAATAGTAATTCTATAAACCGAGGTAAAACGTAATTACAGAAATCGAGGGTAAAACGGTAATTTTACAAATCAAGGGTAAAACAGTAATTACGTAAATCGAGGGTAAAACGGTAATTACAAACCGAGGGTAAAGCGGTAATTACAGAAATCGAGGGTAAAATAGTAATTACAGAACCGAGGTAAAACGGTAATTCAGAATCGAGGGTAAAATGGTAATTTTACAAATCGAGGTAAAACGTAATTTTACAAACCGGGCTATTTTGGTAATTTTACAAGTCGGGGCATTTCAAGAATTGGTAAACTAAAGTATTCTAAACATGGATAACAATACGAATGGGCCTAAAGCCTATTCTCATTAAATGGGCCCACACGCTCGTGTGGCCCTTTTAGCCCAAACCTAGCCACGATATGCGATTCACCTAGCCTAGTCCAATATTTACTACACAATCAAACAACTTATCCAATTGGGCCGTGGGCCCATTGGGCCCACATGGCCCCTTTCTACCATCGCGGCTGAAGTAGCCATCCAACAACAAGAGTAGTGATAAATACACACCGATTGGAGACTGGAGTTAATCCACGCTCCGAGCACTCTTAATGACGCCCAACCCAAACGAAAGCACGCCATAAAGTGAAAGGGATCGACCAAGAAAGGTACCTTTACTCTCCTCATGGTTCTTTCTATTTAAAGCCGACTTCCCATCCACTCTTATGTTAGCTTCCGATGTGAGATCCTCCAACATCGAGTTTAAATTCAACACCAACTCTTGCCACCCCTGTTAGCAAAATAAATGCTCTTTGCTTGCCATGGGATTCAACCCATGCCTCCCCTCAGATGCTCCACACACTTCTTACCACTAAGCCACAAGGCTTTTTGTGTCACAATTTCTCCAACAATATTCTTAAGGCCTACCTACTACACCCAGGGTTTGATTCACCTTAAACCAAATTTTTGCTAGAGTCCGAGTTTAAACCGGGACTTCTCCAACACTTCTCAACACACTTAACCACTAAAACAAGCCTTCATTAACGAAATTTGCATGCACAACAGAATATTATAAGCTGCCTTCAACCGCTCCCATGCTCAAGGCCCAAAACTTCTAGGCCCAAATTCAGGGTGTTACAATATATGAATGCATATGTATAACCGATTATATATGAAATTATGACTTAGAAATTGGGGAATATAATGAAAATTGATATATGTGTATATTCGACCATGGTATATTTTGGGTATAAATATATATTTGATTTGGTTTTATTTTGTTGATCTATCAAGATCATTAATTTGTTTAAATTGCTTATAACTTACTAAGCTATGTTAGCTTGCTCTGTGTATATGTGTGTTTCTGTATTATAGATTTTGGATCAAGTTACGAGCTCGGGGATCGTTAGTAAGTTCATCACACTATCCACTATTTCGGTATTTATATAGTTGAATTTGAACTATGGCATGTATAGGCTGGAACATATTTCTTAAGTGTTGAATTTGGCTATGTATATAAAGCCATGCAAAAATGGCTTGTTAATTATGTTTAGCCTTGGTTTTATGTGTGTTAGTTATAATGTTTAATGAGTTTGGTTTTGATAGTGTGGTTATGTTTAATTGTGGGCTGAAAACGTTTTGGTTATAATGTTATGTATTATGAAAGAATGGTGTGTGAGATGGTTGTTATATGTTTTGGAAATGATTAATGATTTAGGTTGAATATGAGGTTGGTTTGGCTATCATATGCGTAGATAAAAATATATGTGCATTAGGTTGCTGCATTTAGTTAGTATGTTATAAGTCATTTGGAATTTAAGGTTGATAAGCTATATCCGAATTTATTATAAATATGTTTGAAAATGCTTTTAACATGATATGCAAGAATTTTGGATTGAATATACTATAGTTAGTGTTTCGGCACATGTTTGTATAAATAATTTACTTTTGATAAAATGTTTTGATGTGTATGTAGTTTTAATAATGTGATTCGGCTATGCAAGGTATTAAGATATAAAATATTCCAAGTTTGTTTTGGTCAATTATTTAGTATGAATACAATGGTTAAGTGTGGCTTTGAAGCTTGATGTAAGTATATAAATTTTGATGTTAAATGTATGAAGTCGGTATAAGTGAATAAACATGGTTATTTGATATATTTTGGTTAAGGTTCATTATTGATGTATAGTCATATATATATATATATCACTTATTTATTTGACCATTTGGTATAGTTGATAATACTGTATATTTATGCTATTGAATTAAGTGTTATGTAAATATAATAAAGTGTTAAAAATGTGATAGTGTAAAATAAGTTTGAATGATTTGATTTTTCTAGACATTTGAATATTATTGAAATGCTCTTTTACTATGATATGTACATTGATATGATAATTAAAAGTCATGTTATTTGTTTAATTGAATTTATGTTTTATACTTGTAATTATGACTTATACAAATGTGGAATTGTTCGGAAATGTGTTTTTAGTTAAAAAATGCCTGATAACCTTAATTCGGCAACGGGTACAGTTTAGGGGTGTTACATTTTATTGGTATCGGAGCTACGGTTTAGTCAATTCTAGAGCTAACGTAGCGTGTGTGAGTTTACTATACATGCCATATTATATTTAGCGATAGTATGATGACTTCTGACATTTGAAAATGTGTTTTCGTATAGTAAATGGATCCCGATAGAACTGTAGCTGATGATGTCGAGAGTGTAGCGCCTGCTTCATGCAAGGGACAGCGCCAGTTGAATCTCAGCCGATCTCGAGTAGCCATGAGGGGGAGGCTAAACAAGCCTTCTTTTAAATGATGAATGATTGGCTTACTCAATATATTCGATCTAATCCGGCTGTTCAACAACCCCCACCCCTGAATAATCCATCTCCGATACCTGGGGTACCTTCGATGAATGATCTGATGAGATTTAATAAGCCTCCTGTTGATAAAATCAGAGAACACGGAGCTGAAGAATTTAGAGCTATTGATGATGATGATGCTGAGCGAGCTGAATTCTGGCCTGATAATACTATCCGCGTATTTGATGAGTTATCTTGTACCCCAGATGAGTGCTTAAAATGTGCCATATCTTTACTACGAGACACTGCATATCATTGGGGGACTACACTAGTATCAATGGTTTCGAGAGAACAGGTGACTTAGGACTTCTTTCAGACTGAGTTCCATAAGAAATATATCAGTTAGAGATTCATTGATTAGAAACGCAAGGAATTTCTCGAATTAAAACAAGGTCGTATAACTGTGACAGAATATGAACGAAAATTAGTGAGACTCAGTCGATATGCCCGTGAGTGTGTTTCAACTGAAGCTATCATGTGTATAAGATTCGAAGACGGTTTGAATGAAGACATTAAATTGATGGTTGGTATACTTGAAATTAAAGAGTTCGTGGTACTTTTTGAGCGAGCTTGCAAAACCAAAGAGCTTGGGAAAGAGAAAAGAAAAGCTGATTTTGAAGCCAGAGATTCCCGTAAAAGATCATCGGGTAAAACTTTTCACTCAACATTGAAGAAGTTCAAAGATGATTCTAGTCGATCTAAGGATACTGCGAGTTTTTCTAGATGAGATCGAGATCGACCCCCGTGAGTTCACGAGCCACTTCGATAGCTAGTGTTGGCAATGTTCGATAGAACAGATTCGAGTGCAAGCATTATGGTAAATGGCATTCTGGAGATTGCAAATTGCATGACCGGTCTTGTTTTAAATGTGGATCGATGGATCATTTTATCCGAGATTGCCCGATGTTAGCTGAGCAAAACACTATTCAGAATGCAAGACCGAGTAATATGTCAGTGCGAGGTAGACCACCTAGGCATTCGGGTAATATAGGTGGCAGTCAGAGAGGGACGAAAGATATAGCAGTTCAATCTGAGGCTCGTGCACCTGCCAGAGCATATGCTATACGCGCTCGCGAGGACGCTTCTTCCCTAGATGTTATTACTGGTAGTTTCACTCTTTATGATACTAGTGTTATTGCATTGATTGATCCTGGTTCGACTTATTCTTATGTGTGTGAAACATTAGTATCTAGTAAGACTTTGCCTGTTAAGTCTATTGAGTTTGTGATTTGAGTATCGAACCCCATAGGCCGGTGTGTTCTGGTTGATAAAGTATGTAAAAATTGCCCGTTGATGATTCGAGATACATGCTTTCCGGCTGATTTGATGTTGTTACCTTTTGATGAGTTCGATATAATTTTGGGTATGGATTGGCTGACTTTGCATGATACCATTGTTAATTGCGAAAGAAAGACTATTGATTTAAGATGTCAGAACAACAAGATTATTCGAATTGAATGTAATGATCTGAGTGGTTTACCAGCAATAATATCTTCAGTGTTAGCTCGAAAGTATGTGAGAAAAGGTTGTAAAGCTTAGTTTGCTTATGTGCTTGATAGTAAAGTGACTAAAAAGAAGATTAAATCTGTACCAGTTGTGTGCAAGTATCCGGATGTGTTTCCTGAAGAATTGCTAGGTTTGCCACCTGTCCAAGAGGTAGAGTTTGGTATTGAGTTAGTACCGGGGACGACTCCGATTTCAATAGCTCCGTACCGGATGGCACCTACTGAATTAAAAGAGTTGAAAGCACAGTTGCAAGAGTTAACTGATAGAGGTTTTGCACGACTGAGTTTCTCTCCATGGGGTGCGCCAGTTTTATTTGTGAAAAAGAAAAATGAAACCATGAGAATGTGCATCGATTATAGACAGCTCAATAAGGTGACCATAAAGAATAAATATCCGTTGCCATAGATTGATGATATGTTTGACAAGCTGAAAGGGGCTACAGTGTTTTCAAAAATAGATTTGAGATCTGGCTACTATCAGTTGCGAGTTAAAGACTCCAATGTACCGAAAACTGCCTTCTGAACAAGGTACAGACATTATGAGTTTCTGGTTATGCCTTTTGGACTTACTAATGCACCTGCTATTTTTATGGATTTGATGAATCGAATCTTCAGACAGTATTTGGATCGATTTATGGTTGTGTTCATTGATGATATATTGATCTACTCCAGTACTGAAACCGAACATGTCGAGCATTTGAGACTTGTATTACAGACCTTGCGAGAAAAACAGTTGTATGCGAAGTTTAGTAAATGTGAGTTCTAGTTACACGAAGTTAGTTTTGATGGGACATGTTGTTTCAGCATCAGGTATTCGGGTTGATCAAAGTAAGATTTCAGCAATACTTGACTGGAAACCTCCGGGAAATGTTTCTGAAGGCCGAAGTTTTTTGGGACATGCTGGTTACTATAGACGATTTGTGAAAGGGTTCTCGATGATTGCAACCTCGATGACCAAGCTACTGCAAAAAGATGTTAGGTTTGAGTGGTCAAAAAAGTGCCAGAAAAGTTTTGATCAGTTGAAAGCCCTTTTGACTGAAGCTCCAGTGCTAGTTCAGCCAAAATCGGGTAAAGAATTTGTTATTTATAGCGATGCATCTTTAAATGGTTTGGATTGTGTTTTCATGCAAGAAGGCAGAGTTATAGCTTATGCCTCGAGACAGTTAGAGCCCATGAAAAGAACTATCTGACACACGATTTAGAGTTGGCAGCTATTGTGTTTGCATTGAAAATATGGTGCCACTATTTGTTCGGTGAAAAATGTCATGTTTATTCTGATCATAAAAGTCTGAAGTACTTGATGACTCAGAAGGATCTGAATTTGAGATAGCGTTGATGGTTGGAATTGTTAAAAGACTACGAGCTAGTGATTGACTATCATCCGGGAAAGGCTAATGTTGTTGCTGATGCTCTAAGTCGAAAATCCCTGTTTGCTTTGTGTGCAATGAATGCATATATGGTTATGTCAGATGATGGTGAGATAATAGCCGAGTTAAAAGCAAGACCGTTATTTATTTAGTAGATTTGTGAAGCTCAGAAGGTCGATAATGATTTGATAGTAAAGTAGGCTCAGTGTGATTTGAATGTTGATTCAGAATTTCAAGTGGATGCCGAGGGATGTTTGCGATTCAAAAATCGAATATGCGTTTCAAGAAATACAGAGTTGATTCAGATGATTTTGAACAAAGCTCATAACAATCGGCTATTTGTTCACCTAGGTAGTATGAAGATGTATAATGATCTAAAACAGTATTATTGGTGGCAAGGTATGAAACGAGACATTTCTGACTTTGTATCGCAATGTTTAGTCTGTCCGCAAGTAAAAGCTGAGCATCAGGTACCTTCTGGATTGCCTCAACCTATCATGATACCTAAATGGAAATGGGACAGAGTTACGATGGATTTTGTATCCGGTTTACTGATGACACCGAGCAAGGAAGATGCAATCTGGGTTATTGTAGATAGATTGACAAAATTTGCTCACTTTGTTCCGGTTTGTACAGATTACTCGTTTGATAAACTAGCTGAATTGTATGTTTCACAGATAGTGAGGTTACATGGTGTGCCTATATGTAACACCCCGTACCCGAGTCCGCTGTCGGAGTCGGACACGAGGGGTTAACGGCTTAAACCATTCACTTTCACAGTCCATTTTAAAAAAAATTTCCAGGCAGTTGGCTAACTGCGTATCTGTCACTTTAAAAAATCATATCTTGAGTTCCACAACTCAAAAATCAGATTCATAATTTTTCCCCGAAACTAGACTCATATATCCATCTACAGATTTTTTCTAGAATTTTGGTCGGGCCAATTAGTGCAGTTTATTAGTTAAAGCCTCCCTGTTACAGGGTGCGACTACACTGACCTTCATGCGTTACGATTTGGATATCTCCTGTACAGGGCTTCAATACTGATGCCGTTTGTTTCTATAGAAACTAGACTCAAAGAGGAATCTATACATATATGGCATGACTCCTAATTATCTCTGGTTAATTTACAATGAATTTCTAAAGTCGGAACAGAGAATCCAGAAACCGTTCTGGCCCTGTTTCACGAAAACCTAAATATCTCTTAACATACAACTCATATGACCTTTTCGTTTCTTCCATATGAAAGTATATTCATCAAGGTTCATTTCCATAATTTATTCTCTATTTAATTCCATTCTTACTATTTTTAGAGATTTTTCACATTCACATCACTGCTGCTGCCAGCATTTATTTTTGAGGTAAACTTTACCTATTTCATGATCCTCCATGGATCAACTAGAGTTTGTCATACATATACCAAAAATGATCATGAATAACCATTCCCATGACTAACCGTTACCAACATTTCCATACTTCTTGATGGACGACATACAAAATGATTACAGTGCTATGATCAAAGTATACTTAAAGCCATTTTCGCATGGCTTATATACATTAACCAGAATATCCCCCCTCGCTACTAGTCTATTCTATACATGCCATAAGATATTCCAAAACATAGCAGATACCAAACAAAGGATAGTGATAGTGTGACTAGTTCTTGACGATCCCCGAGCCTGTAGCTTCCAATTGAGATCTATAAAACAGAGGAAACAAGGTACACGGAGTAAGCATTACAATGCTTAGTAAGTTTCAAGCAAGGCCAACAGATAACAATCAAGTTATAACATAGTTGTTCGTATTTTTATTTCACTCTTCCTTCGGCATACCACCCTTTACCCAAATATGCACATCTCATCATAATCATAGGAATAGTCTCATAGATTGCTCTCGTATACATCACATAACTACCTTATGGTTTGGTTTAAATCAAGCTCACATATAAACTTGGAGTACATACTGTTTGACCTTTCGCATTGCGTATTTTTATAAGCAATTCTTATAAAAGAAGTCTTACCGGTCATAATCTCCACACGTAGTCATCGGGTCTTACCGGTCATAACCTCCACACGTAGTCATCGGGTCTCGCTTGGAACATATTCCAAGTTTCATGTACATTTAATCACATGTTACAACATTCACATTAGCCATTCGGCTTTACCACATATGCATATCACACATATATTTTACATTGGCCATTAGGCCTCATCACATATACATACACTTTCACATTCACCACATCGGCCATTAGGCCTCATCACATATCGTACACTTTCACATTCACCACATCGGCCATTAGGCCTTATCACACATATATGTATATCATACATATTTCATATTTTTCTTGTACATCAATTGCAGCAATAGCTTATAAGCAACTCAAATAGTTTCATCAAAGTTTACAACAAAATCACATATTCACTACAAGCAGTTTTTCTGACCAACAGTCATTAAGTTGTTTATAACTGGAGCTACAAAACTCAAAATCAATTGCCGTCAATTTTCCCGAATGTAGACTCATGTATCTTTCACCCATAAAATTTTCAGAATTTTAGGTTTGGCCAATCAATACCAGATTTTTCTTAAAGTTTCCCTGTTTCACTGTTCGACTAATCGACCACTCTTCGCTCTGAATCGAATTTTTCATTGTACAGAATTCATAATGTGTTCTATTTGATTCCATTTGAAACTAGACTCATTAAGGAGTCTAAGCATATAAATATTATCTTATAACCATTTTTGTACAAATTATAATGATTTTCCAAAAACAAATCGGGAATTTCGAGTCAATCCGACACTGTCTCGCACAACTTTAAATATCTCTTTATAGAAAATTTCTTTGCTTCCACAGTCTCTTTTATAAGAAACTAGACCAACTAAGCTTTGATTACATATTTTACTCAGCCTATAATTCCACACCGACAATTTATAGTGATTTTCTAAAATCACATTACTGCTCTTGTTCAAGCAAATTATCACAATTTGCTCTTAAATTTCCAAGTCCAAACACTTATGAACTTACCATTTGGGTTTAAGACATATCATGGCCACATCATATCTTATTAAATCAACTCATTATGTCCTATTATGATTGAATTTACTCAACGTTTAATCACTTAAAACTTACAAAGGAATCAAACTCATATACTTAATAACTTACCTCGGAATTGCCGAACGTTTACAAATCGACTATTCGGTTAGGTAGCTTGTTCTCTTTTTCCGAATTAGACTCCCTAAGCTCTTGAGCTTGCATAAACAAATTTAATCTATTACCAACCAATTATACAAACTCATGGCGAATATAACAAGAAGACTACTAGATTCTACTAGCCACTCATTGCTCTATTATTAACCTCACTTAATTATAAACGCATTCGCAATTTGATAATTAAGTTCATTTCATGGTATCATAACTCAACATTTATCAATATATCATTAACAAAATATGCTCATGTCAAATTCACTCCCAATCACATCTCAAAATTCAGCAAGCTTAGAACTCATTTAATAATTAAATTCGGTAGCTTAACCACTTTGCTAACTACTTATGCATATAAGACTAATTTTTCATACTCGTCAACTTGAACCTAAAACAATAGCCGAATGCTCACGTACATATTATCTATTATTTCCATCACATAAATCATGCCATAAAACACTTTTAAAACAACTCACCATCATAGCCAAATATACATTTAATGAACATTACTCCTTTACCAAAGCTACTAATAACTATCACAAATACAAAACATATCAATATGTCAAACTCATTACCTCACCTATTTAGTCAAGTCGAATAATAGAATCACTCACACTTAATCCATCCCATTATCTAATTTTTTTCTCCAAAATGAACTAACCATAATACCGATTGTATATTATACCGAGCATTTCTCATTACCAAATCACAAAACCAAACACCACAAGCATATTTACCATAAAACATATCTCCAAAATAGTTGAAAACACAAACAATAAACACAAACATTGGCATTATGCTCAAATCACCATAAGAAATCTCAACTTTCTTGACATTACCAAGAGTGCATCCACAACTTAACTTAGCATATTATAAAGCCAAATCAACAAATTCAAAGCTTACCTCCTAATAGCTAAAGATGAAGGCCGAATTGCTCTAGGTAAGTTTTCCCTTCCTTTCATCTTTGTTTCGGTTAGAGAGTGGCATGAGAAGAAGATGAGCACCATCCTCCTTCTTCTCTTTTCAATTCGCCAAAGAGAACCGATTTCCTCTTTTAGCCTTCTACTTGAAAATTTCAACTTAGAAGCAAACAAATTCCATGGTTTTCCACTACATGCAGTGGCCTATCTTCTCTAGCTTCCTTTGCAAGAGACAAGGAAGCAAGATAGAAAATGAAAGTTGAGTCTTTCTTTTTTCCATTCACGGCAAGGGGGAGACAACTTTGGTTTCTCCTCCCACTCCTTCTTCATTTATTATTCTTCCCACACCTTTTAACATAATATGTCTACAATATGCCTTACCCCATAGCATGGCCGGCCACCATTTAGATTTTTGGCTAATTTGACATGCAAGTCCCTCATGTCAATAATTCATGCATTATTTGGCCACTTTAAATTTCACCTATCACATTTTCAAGTCTTATCACATGGGTTCTTTCTTATAAATTAGCACCTAATTGATAAAATCAAGGCATGAAATATTCACACATACAAATCCCACATATAATAAGCACAGAATATAACATCTAATTATTTTTGTGACCCGGTTTTATGGTCCCAAACCACTTTCCGACTAGGGTCACATTAGGGTGTCACAACTCTCCCCACATAAAAAAAAATTTTCGTCCCCGAAAATTTCTACCGATGCATAGTTTAGAATAGCGTCCTCTTATTGAATTATATTCATATAAACATTAGCTCATCGATAGCAATTGTAATTCATTATTGATTTCACATCGATCTATAAAATCATTTTCCTATCTCAAAACAAATACATAAACATTTCTTCAAGTATGCACATATATCTCATTTCCTTGATTTCATAAGCAATAATCACTTAATTTAATTCACAATTGCATTTCAAACACATATCAAGCACATACTAACATGTATAATTCACATCATCCACCCACATATTTGTAACCCACATTTTCATCCATGTATAAGCTGTAACTTGGCCGAAAATACACATATACTCAAACATCCCAATAATTATCCTTTATAACTCCATCGTATCTCAATATTCAACTTCCACACACCTGAACATTTGATTCATTCAGCACATACGAACATACCTCGTTGCTGAAATTTTTGCAAGCGTATTAGCTGAAATTTTTACAGCAAGATTGCTCATTTCCGAATCACGTACCTTCGGGATTTAACCGGATATAGCGACTCGCTCGATTGTTCTCGGGACATAGCCCGGTTATAGTGATTTGCACAATTGCCTTCGGGAATTAGCCCGGATTTAGTAACTTAGCACAAACGCCTTGGATTTAGCCGGATACCATTCGAATAACCAAGCACATATATCAACCAATCAATACACATTCTTATTACATTTTCATTACCAAAGCTCAAACACAAGACACTCATCATATTTACAATTTCGCTCAATAGCCACACACCAAGAGCATGATTTCGATTTGCTTAAAACATGACCTAATCCAATCATAAGTTAAGCTCTATTCACTCAAGAACTTACTTCACATTACCAACCCTTATGTTCATACACATAAGATCAACTTAGCCAAAGGCCTAGCTCGTTTATCAATCGAGCGAATACTTACTTGTAAGGGCTCAACTAATTCAAGCACATATAGCTCTTACAATGCCATATCCTAGATATGGTCTTACATATTCTCACATCTCGAGCCGATGCCATGTCCTGCATGGTCTTACATTATCTCAAATCAATGCCTTCGTCCCGCACGAGGTCTTACATGAGTCTCATTTCACACACTTAGTGCTCGTTGAAAAACTCGTACACACGGTGCCTCAATTCATCGATCTCGCACACACAAGGCCTCGATTCGATCTCGCACACACGGTGCCTCGATTCTCGATCTCGCACACACGATTGCCTCGATTCGATCTCGCACACACGATTGCCTCGATTCGATCTCGCACACACAAGGTGCCTCGATTCTCGATCTCGCACACACAAGCCTCGATTCGATCTCGCACACATAGTGCCTCGGTTAACGAATTTGCACACACAAGTGCCTCTAATCATTCGCACACGTAATGCCCATATTCATTCGTTATTACCCATTGAAAGGACTTAACCAAGTCTATAAAACATCATATATGTACACTTTTAAACATATCATCTCATTTAAGTTTGAATTGTATAGAAATGAACACTTAAATTTTGCTCAAATTACAAAGACGAAGCCTAGTAGGCACGAAGGCCCGAATACACGTCACTAGTATGATTGCTCTTTGGAACTTAGTCCGGATACATCACTCTCAATTCCCATGTACATATACACATATAGCAATACACATTTGTATATCATTTACATTACTTGAATACAAACACAACATGCTTATCGACCACTCAACTTCCAGTTCCATAGCCACATACAAAAATCACATTTATAGTCATAACACTCTTTCAAAATTGCATCACCTATACCCTTAATTCAATCCAAATCAAAATTCAAATACGAGTACATGATACGTACCTGATCAACTTAATAATTTAGGCGTATCTAAGTGAAGTTATATCACAAATTCTCATAGTCAGAAGCTTGCTACAGCTCGATCGGGATCAAGATTCATTACAATACACAGCAACCACATTTTAATAGTCAAAATCATCACACTATCATTTTATCACTTTATGGCATGTATAAATAGACTCACGCGTGCTACGTTAGTCCTAGAATCGACTAAACCGTAGCTCTGATACCAATAAAATTGTAACACCCGCACCGAGTCCGCTGTCGAGTCGGACACGAGGGGTTAACGGCTTAAACCATTCACTTTCACAGTCCATTTTAAAAAATTTCCAGGCAGTTGGCTAACTGCGTATCTGTCACTTTAAAAAATCATATCTTGAGTTCCACAACTCAAAAATCAGATTCATAATTTTTCCCCGAAACTAGACTCATATATCCATCTACAGATTTTTTCTAGAATTTTGGTCGGGCCAATTAGTGCAGTTTATTAGTTAAAGCCTCCCCTGTTACAGGGTGCGACTACACTGACCTTCATGCGTTACGATTTGGATATCTCCTGTACAGGGCTTCAATACTGATGCCGTTTGTTTCTATAGAAACTAGACTCAAAGAGGAATCTATACATATATGGCATGACTCCTAATTATCTCTGGTTAATTTACAATGAATTTCCAAAGTCGGAACAGAGAATCCAGAAACCGTTCTGGCCCTGTTTCACGAAAACCTAAATATCTCTTAACATACAACTCATATGACCGTTTCGTTTCTTCCATATGAAAGTATATTCATCAAGGTTCATTTACATAATTTAGTTGCTATTTAATTCCATTCTTACTATTTTAGAGATTTTCACATTCACATCACTGCTGCTGCCAGCATTTATTTTGAGGTAAACTTTACCTATTTCATGATCCTCCATGGATCAACTAGAGTTTGTCATACATATACCAAAAATGATCATGAATAACCATTCCCATGACTAACCGTTACCAACATTTCCATACTTCTTGATGGACGACATACAAAATGATTACAGTGCTATGATCAAAGTATACTTAAAGCCATTTTCGCATGGCTTATATACATTAACCAGAATATCCCCCCTCGCTACTAGTCTATTCTATACATGCCATAAGATATTCCAAAACATAGCAGTACCAAACAAAGGATAGTGATAGTGTGACTAGTTGTTTGACGATCCCCGAGCCTGTAGCTTCCAATTGAGATCTATAAAACAGAGGAAACAAGGTACACGGAGTAAGCATTACAATGCTTAGTAAGTTTCAAGCAATTATAACAGATAACAATCAAGTTATAACATAGTTGTTCGTATTTTTATTTCACTCTTCCTTCGGGCATACCACCCCTTTACCCAAATATGCACATCTCATCATAATCATAGGAATAGTCTCATAGATTGCTCTCGTATACATCACATAACTACCTTATGGTTTGGTTTAAATCAAGCTCACATATAAACTTGGAGTACATACTGTTTGACCTTTCAGCATTATGTATTTTTATAAGCAATTCTTATAAAAGAAGTCTTACCGGTCATAATCTCCACACGTAGTCATCGGGTCTTACCGGTCATAACCTCCACACGTAGTCATCGGGTCTCGCCCGGAACATATTCCAAGTTTCATGTACATTTAATCACATGTTACAACATTCACATTAGCCATTCGGCTTTACCACATATGCATATCACACATATATTTTACATTGGCCATTAGGCCTCATCACATATACATACACTTTCGATTCACCACATCGGCCATTAGGCCTCATCACATATACGTACACTTTCACATTCACCACATCGGCCATTAGGCCTTATCACACATATATGTATATCATACATATTTCATATTTTTCTTGTACATCAATTGCAGCAATAGCTTATAAGCAACTCAAATAGTTTCATCAAAGTTTACAACAAAATCACATATTCACTACAAGCAGTTTTTCTGACCAACAGTCATTAAGTTGTTTATAACTGGAGCTACAAAACTCAAAATCAATTGCCGTCAATTTTCCCGAATGTAGACTCATGTATCTTTCACCCATAAAATTTTCAGAATTTTAGGTTTGGCCAATCAATACCAGATTTTTCTTAAAGTTTCCCTGTTTCACTGTTCGACTAATCTGACCACTCTTCGCTCTGAATCGAATTTTTCATTGTACAGAATTCATAATGTGTTCTATTTGATTCCATTTGAAACTAGACTCATTAAGGAGTCTAAGCATATAAATATTATCTTATAACCATTTTTGTACAAATTATAATGATTTTCCAAAACAAATCAGGGAATTTCGAGTCAATCCGACACTGTCTCGCACAACTTTAAATATCTCTTTATAGAAAATTTCTTTGCTTCCACAGTCTCTTTTATAAGAAACTAGACCAACTAAGCTTTGATTACATATTTTACTCAGCCTATAATTCCACACCGACAATTTATAGTGATTTTCTAAAATCACATTACTGCTACTGTTCAAGCAAATTATCACAATTTGCTCTTAAATTTCCAAGTCCAAACACTTATGAACTTACCATTTGGGTTTAAGACATATCATGGCCACATCATATCTTATTAAATCAACTCATTATGTCCTATTATGATTGAATTTACTCAACGTTTAATCACTTAAAACTTACAAAGGAATCAAACTCATATACTTAATAACTTACCTCGGGAATTGCCGAACGGTTACAAATCGACTATTCGGTTAGGTAGCTTGTTCTCTTTTTTCCGAATTAGACTCCCTAAGCTCTTGAGCTTGCATAAACAAATTTAATCTATTACCAACCAATTATACAAACTCATGGCCGAATATAACAAGAAGACTACTAGATTCTACTAGCCACTCATTGCTCTATTATTAACCTCACTTAATTATAAACGCATTCGGCAATTTGATAATTAAGTTCATTTCATGGTATCATAACTCAACATTTATCAATATATCATTAACAAAATATGCTCATGTCAAATTCACTCCCAATCACATCTCAAAATTCAGCAAGCTTAGAACTCATTTAATAATTAAATTCGGTAGCTTAACCACTTTGCTAACTACTTATGCATATAAGACTAATTTTTCATACTCGTCAACTTGAACCTAAAACAATAGCGAATGCTCACGTACATATTATCTATTATTTCCATCACATAAATCATGCCATAAAACACTTTTAAAACAACTCACCATCATAGCCAAATATACATTTAATGAACATTACTCCTTTACCAAAGCTACTAATAACTATCACAAATACAAAACATATCAATATGTCAAACTCATTACCTCACCTATTTAGTCAAGCGAATAATAGAATCACTCACACTTAATCCATCCCATTATCTAATTTTTTTCTCCAAAATGAACTAACCATAATACCGATTGTATATTATACCTAGCATTTCTCATTACCAAATCACAAAACCAAACACCACAAGCATATTTACCATAAAACATATCTCCAAAATAGTTGAAAACACAAACAATAAACACAAACATTGGCATTATGCTCAAATCACCATAAGAAATCTCAACTTTCTTGACATTACCAAGAGTGCATCCACAACTTAACTTAGCATATTATAAAGCCAAATCAACAAATTCAAAGCTTACCTCCTAATAGCTAAAGATGAAGGCCGAATTGCTCTAGGTAAGTTTTCCCTTCCTTTCATCTTTGTTTCGGTTAGAGAGTGGCATGAGAAGAAGATGAGCACCATCCTCCTTCTTCTCTTTTCAATTCGCCAAAGAGAACCGATTTCCTCTTTTTAGCCTTCTACTTGAAAATTTCAACTTAGAAGCAAACAAATTCCATGGTTTTCCACTACATGCAGCCGACCTATCTTCTCTAGCTTCCTTTGCAAGAGACAAGGAAGCAAGATAGAAAATGAAAGTTGAGTCTTTCTTTTTCCATTCACGGCAAGGGGGGAGACAACTTTGGTTTCTCCTCCCACTCCCTTCTTCATTTATTATTCTTCCCACACCTTTTTAACATAATATGTCTACAATATGCCTTACCCCATAGCATGGCCGGCCACCATTTAGATTTTTGGCTAATTTGACATGCAAGTCCCTCATGTCAATAATTCATGCATTATTTGGCCACTTTAAATTTCACCTATCACATTTTCAAGTCTTATCACATGGGTCCTTTCTTATAAATTAGCACCTAATTGATAAAATCAAGGCACGAAATATTCACACATACAAATCCCACATATAATAAGCACAGAATATAACATCTAATTATTTTTGTGACCCGGTTTTGTGGTCCCGAAACCACTTTCCGACTAGGGTCACATTAGGGGTGTCACACTATATCTATTATTTCAGATAGAGATTCGAGGTTTACATCGCGGTTTTTTAAGAAACTGCAAGATGCACTAGGTATTAAACTGTATTTTAGCACTGCTTTTCATCCCCAGACAGATGGCCAGTCTGAGCAAATCAATCAGATACTTGAGGACATGTTGAGATGTTGTATTCTCGAGTTCGAAGGTAGTGGGAACGATATCTACCTCTGATTGAATTTATGTATAATAATAGCTTTCAATCGAGTATTAAAATTGCACCTTACGAGGATTTGTACGGTCATAATTTTCGTACACCATTGTTTTGGATTGAGCTCAGTGAAAATAAGATACACGGGGTTTTTTTGATCAGAGAAATAGAACAGAAAATGAAAGTGATTTGTGAAAGTCTAAAAGTAGCATCAGATCGTCAGAAATTGTATGCAGACTTGAAATGTAAAGACATAGAGTTTCAGATCGGGGATAGAGTGTTTTCGAAAGTCTCACCGTAGAAGAAAATACTCAGATTTAGTCGTAAAGGCAAATTAAGTTCGATATTTATTAGGCCGTATGAGATTATAGAGAGGATTGGGCCGGTTGCGTATAGACTGTTGTTGCCACCTGAGTTAGAAAATATCCATAATGTATTCCATGTTTCGATGCTATATAGATATCGATCTGATCCTTCACATGTAATTAATCCGTCTAAGATTGAGGTTAAGCCTGTTATGACATATGAGGAAGAACCATTCATATTTTGGCTCATGAGATTAAAGAGTTGCGAAATAAGAAAATTTTGTTGGTTAAAGTACTGTGGCATAGACACGGAATTGAGGAAGCAATGTGGGAGCCAGAGGATGCAATGAAAGAGTGTTATCCGAACCTATTCACTGGTAAGATTTTTGGGGACGAAAATTCCGAAGGGGGTAAGTTGTGATAGTCCGATTTAGACCCTAATTGGAACGGTGGTTTCGGGACCATGAATTCGAGTCAAAAAAAATATTTTAAAATTATTTTCTTTGTTTATTATGTGTGAATTATATGTGTAAAATTTTTTGTGTTTTAATTTTATCGTTTGAGTACCGATTTAATAAAAAGGACTTAATCGCGTAAAATGTAAAATTGACTATCTAATTGTGTAAGTTCCGAATTTTTGTTGTTCTTTTAATATAAAGGCCTTAAAATGAAATTAGGCCAATTGATTATAGGATGGACGAAAGTAGACAACAAATATTAAGATGTTATATTAATTTATAAAGGTTATTAAAGTAAATTATGAAATATTATGTATTATAATAAAACAAAATTTAAAAGACATGCATTTTATTCATGTTTTTGGCAGAATATTAAGAAAGAAAAAGAGGTTAAAAGCTTTGGAACTTTTGGCACTTTGGAAGCTTGATTCAAGTTTAGTCTTTGTTCGATTTTTGATAATTTTTACATTTTTGAGATCGTTGCTTTGAGTACTATCCGACCCATGCTTGAATTTTTGGTTTTGATGAATATTTTGAGTTATGCAATTGATAAGAGCTTGTGATTTTTGTTGTTTGATGATGAAATATGAAAGATATGTTTTAGATTAACATGTTTTGTATTCGAATTTTTGATGATTTTGAGTTATTAGGACTAAATTGCAAAAATAATAAATTGAGGGACTAAATTGTGAAATAAATGAAATATATGGATTAGTATGAGTATAAGGAAAATTTGGCCTAACTATGTTGTTGTAAGATTTTGCATATTTTGTGTTTTATGCAATAGGGACTAAATTGTGAACAATGTGAATGTTAGGGGTAAAATGGTAATTTTCCCATTTTGTGTTGTTGGATTAAATTGAATGAAATTGTGTTTGAATGAGATTAATTTGAAATTGTATAGATCAAGAACAAAAGAAATCGGACTTGCATGGGGGAAAAGCAAAAATAGTCGAATAGTCGATTTACATTGTTCGTCGATATCCGAGGTAAGTCTATAAGCAATAAATGTCGTTAAATTTGAATGTATATAATCTTTATATGCTGAATTTAGTAGTATGAATTTTTATTAGCTATAGCCGAATGTGTAAATGTCTATGAGATTAGGGAACAAGTTTGATTCAATTGAGATATGATGTGCGAAAAGCTTCGTATGAACCTTAAGTAATGATTTGGAATTCTGAAATTCAAATTATGTGTAAGATCGACTTTGTATTAGTGATATTCGGGCTTTATTACCTAGTAGGCTTTATGTCGGTGTATTATATCGGGCTTTATTGCCTAGTAGGCTTTATGCCAGTGTGTTATATTATCGGGCTTTATTGCCTAGCAGGCTTTATGCCGGTGTATTATATAAGGCCTATTGCCTAGCAGGTTCTGTGCCGGTGTATTATACTAGGCTTTATGCCTAGCAAAGTTTATGTGAGCAACGGTAAAAGCAATCAAATGTGTTAGATGAGCTAAAGTGATCAGGTATGTGAATGTGGTTTACTTATTTGGATAGTGTATTAAAAATGTTAAAAATGTATATAATTATGGATAGTGTATTCGGTTTTGTGATAGGTTTAAGTATGTAATGTAAAAGCTTGAATTATGAGTAAGTATATATGAATGCATATGTATAATCTATTATATATGAAATCATGACTTAGAAATTGGGGAATATAATGAAAATGTATATTCGACATGGTATATTTTGGGTATAAATATATATTTGATTTGGTTATATTTTATTGATCTATCAAGATCATTAATTTGTTGAAATTGCTTATAACTTACTAAGCTAAGTTAGCTTACTCTGTGTATATGTGTGTTTCTGTTTTATAGATTTTGGATCAAGTTACGAGCTCGGGGATCGTCAGCAAGTTCATCACACTATCCACTGTTTCAGTATTTATATAGTTGAATTTGAACTATGGCATGTATAGGCTGGAACATATTTCTTAAGTGTTGAATCTGGCTATGTATATAAAGCCTTGCGAAAATGGCTTGTTAATTATGTTTAGCCTTGGTTTTATGTGTGTTAGTTATAATGTTTAATGAGTTTGGTTTTGATAGTGTGGTTATGTTTAATTGTGGGCTGAAAACGTTTTGGTTATAATGTTATGTATTATGAAAGAATGGTGTGTGAGATGGTTGTTATATGTTTTGGAAATGATTAATGATTTAGGTTGAATGTGAGGTTGGTTTGGCTATCATATGCATAGATAAAAATATATGTGCATTAGGTTGCTGCATTTAGTTAGTATGTTATAAGTCATTTGGAATTTAAGGTTGATAAGCTATATCTGAATTTATTATAAATATGTTCGAAAATGCTTTTAACATGATATGCAAGAATTTTGGATTAAATATACTATAGTTTATGTTTCGACACATGTTTGTATAAATAATTTACTTTTGATAAAATGTTTTGATGTGTATGTGGTTTTAATAGTGTGATTCGGTTATGCAATGTATTAAGATATAAAATGTTCCAAGTTTTTTTTGGTCAATTATTTAGTATGAATACAATGGTTAAGTGTGGCTTTGAAACTTGATGTAAGGATATAAATTTTGATGTTAAATGTATGAAGTGAGTATAAGTGAATAAACATGGTTATTTGATATATTTTGGTTGAGGTTCATTATTGATGTATAGTCATATATATATATATGACTTATTTATTTTACCATTTGGTATAGTTGATAATCTGTATATTTATGCTATTGAATAAAGTGTTATGTAAATATTATAAAGTGTTAAAAATGTGATAGTGTAAAATAAGTTTGAATGATTTGATTTTTCTAGACATCCGAATATTATTGAAATGCTCTTTTTATTATGATATGTACATCAATATGATAATTAAAAATCATGTTATTTGTTTAATTGAATTTATGCTTTATACTTGTAATTATGACTTATACAAATGTGGGATTGTCCAGAAATGTGTTTTTAGTTAAATAATGCCTGATAACCTTAATCCGACAACGGATACAGGTTAGGGGTGTTACACATTCAATTAATAAGGTAGGCGACTACAAGAATTGCGTCCACCCAGAATGGTTTTGGAAAGTTCACTGAAAACATAAGAGATTTGGGGACTTCTAGCAAATGCATGTTTCTCATTTCGACAACCCCATTCTATGAACTAGTACCATGTACCATTGTACTATGTACCATTGTCAATTGTAAAAAGGTATATCTTAGCATCAAATTGAGTACAAACCATTTTATGAAAAGATTGGAAGCATTTAAACATATCATTTTTCAATTTTAGCAAAAACACCGAAGTCATCCTAGTGCAGCAATAAATAAAAGTAACAAACCACTGGTTACCAGATAATGACGTATGTTGAGTTGGTCCCAAAACATCAGAATGAATAGTCATAAAAAGAGTATTACTTCTATTATTTCTCAAAGGATAAGAATTTTTAGTGTGTTTAGCAAACTCACAAGCTTCACAAAATAATGAATCAAACCAAGTCTTTGAAAATAATCTGGGATATAACTTTTCCATAATAAAAAATGATGGGTGTCCTAATCGCTTATGCCACTACATTATGTTTTGGTTGATAACTTTATTACCTCCAAAAAAGGCTTGAATAGATTTACTACTGCTCTTCAACATATATAAGCCATCATGTAATCTACCACTGTCAATCTTCTTCCCTGTTTGAAGGTCCTAGAATACAAAATGATCAGGAAAAACTCAATTTTTTAGTTTAAGATATTTGTGATGACACTAACAGATAAAAGGTTAAACGTTAAACATGGAACATGTAGTACAAAGGATAGTTTAATATTGGGTGTACTTGACAAAACCTAATCCAATTATAGGAGTAGTTTAAAAAGAGTATTAAAGGCATTACCTGACTTTACAAAATTGGATGTTGGATTTGAGGGGTTATCATAAATAATATCCATTTTTTTCTCTAAAAAAAATTCACAACAAGAGACAATAATAGCAATGAAGACTAGAGAAACACCAACAAAACCAATGGTGGTGGTCAGAGAGTCAAACTCAACGGATGCGAGTTGCACGGGTCAGTGTGTAAGCAAGTATGCTGAAGTTGTGGGTGTTGCATGAGAGCCACGCCCAGGGAGTTTGGTTACTATATTTTGAGGTTTCGTTGGAGATGAGACTACGACTCTACTAAAAGGGGCGGCGAGAAAAAATAAGTCGAAAAATGGAGTACTAAATTGGATTTTTGAGGGTTTGGAAATTTTGAAAAAAAAAATAGGCTCCCTAAATCTTGATTCTCAAGCTCTTGATACCAATTTGATTATAAGAATCCTTTTCTCTTGTATACTTCGATAGAAAAATTTACACGATTATTTATCCTAAAAGAATAGGTGTAACTAAGGAAACATAATCAATACATTAAATCAATAATCCTAATTTTAAGCTAATCTAATCCCTAAATATTAGTAATGAGATTAGCTGAGATAACCTATCAACATTTTATTTGACAACATCAAGGCTTGATATCTTGTTTGATGTTAGTTTGTTATCCAGGTTTATGCATTGCTGCAATGTGACACATTTTAAGGCTGCTAAGGAGGTTCTAAGATACATTAAAGGGACTCTGGGCTTTAAAGTCATGTTTAAGAAGGTTGAAATGCTTATGCTTGTAAACTAAACTGATAATGACTGGGCTAAATCAATAGATAACGTGAAGAACACTTCATGCTACTTCTTTACACTTGGTTAAACTATGTTTTCATGGAGCTCGAGTATGCAAGATATAGTTGCACAACCCACTGCTGAAGCTGAATATGTTGCAGTTGCAATAGTTGTTAATTAGGCCATCTGTCTAAGTTGTGTGATTGAATTTGAATCAAGGGAAAACATTAGAGATTTTATGTCACAACCAATCTGCTGTTGCAATTGCAAAAACCCTATCTTCCATGGCAAGAAAAAACACTTCAAAATCAATTATCACTTTGTAAGAGAAGTTGAACAAATGAATGAAGTGAAGCTGGTTCATTGCAGTTCTAAAGATCAACTTGCAAACATCTTGACCAAGTCTTTTGGATCTAACAAATTTGAGAACTTAAGTAACAATATCGATGTTTGCATCATAGAGGCTAAGGAGGAGTGTTGATTGATGGCTAACTTTGCTGGTGCAACTTGGTTACATGTTTATTTGGTTTTGTTTCAATGTAATTTAATTTTGATTAAGTTTGAACTAATGCTGTAACAGCACATTTTTCAGTGGTGTCAAAAATAGTGGTTTTCAGGCCACAAATTCGACGAGTAAGTTTGTAAATATTATTATTTAATATTAATGAGTCAAATATGGTTTTAAAAAGGTTTTTGATATGATAATTTATGTTATATAAATGATTAATTAAGTTTAAGTGGTAAGACCCTAAAGTTAAGTGGTTTTACAAAATGAGGTATCGGGACCTTGTTTCTATAAACCGAGCCATAAATATTTTTATAAATATTTATGGGGTGTCATTAATGTTGTATTAAAGTTTTGTTAAAAAATTTTAATGTTTCGATAGTTAATTAATTAAAAGGACTAAACTGAAAAAGGTATAAAATTTAGTGAATCTTGAATTTCCATTGATTTGATAATTAATTTTGTAATAAAAAGGGGCTTAAATGATAATTATCCCATTTTTATATTAATGGACCATAATGGGGTTTTAAATTGTGGTTTTAAAAGGTTTTAATTAAGGGTAATTAGGTAATTTAGTAAATAAATTAAAGTTTAATAAATCAAAAGCCAAATTCATCATCTTTTACATGTTCTTGCCGAAAACCTAAGGCATTTTCACCATTTTTGGGAGCTTCCCATTCAGCTAGGATAGGAAGCTTGCATGTAAGTTTATTTCAGTTCAGTTTCTTGTAATTTTTATATTTTTGAGATCATTGCAACTAGGTTCAGCTAGCCCGCACCTTTGTTTTTGATTCTATTAAAAATTTTGAATGTTGCCATTGATGAATCGTGATTTTAGATGTTAATGGATGAATTTGAAGTATTAGTTGATATTTAAAAGTATTTTGTTAAGTAATTTTGATGAATTTGTTGATTAGTGACTAAATTGTTAAAATAGTAAAATTTTAAGGATTTGTTATAAAATTGTTACATAAATGGGCTGAATTGGATGCCATAAATATTTGGCTACTATTAATTTGTAATAAAAATGGTTAATTTGCACTTTTAGGCTTAGGGACTAAATTGAATAAAAAATAAAAATTGAGGCCAATTTTGTAACAATTTCAAAAAATGACTAAATTGCATAAAATAAAATTTTTACTATTTAAATTAATAAATTGAATGAATTTATTAATTTAGACCAAGATTGAGTGGAAAATCGAGAAAAATGGAAAATTACCAAAAAGCCCTTGTACTTTGATATCTTTGCAATTTAGCCAAGTAAGTTCATCATACGATTATTCTTAATTGTATAGAATATTTCATACTATTTCATTATTTTTTAAATCTTAAATGTCATTGTAACAATCTGGTTTCGACCCTAGTCGAAATAGTGGTTTCGGGACCACAACTTCTAGTCAGAAAAATATTTTAATTTTATTTTTCGTGCTTATGATATGTGAATTTATATGTGTGAAATTTTGGTGTGATAATTTTATTGTTTAAGTGGTTAAACTGAGAAAAGGATCAAATCGCGTAAGTTGCAAAAGTTAGCTTCTATAAGTTAAAAGTGTTATATTGATATGGTTTAGCAAAGTGAGAGTCCTTGCATGTCAATTGTACCATTAATGTTAATGGTGGACAATTATGGACATGTAGTTGGTGAATTTTAATGATTATAATAAGGGTAATATGGTAAAATGCATATTAAAGTAAATTATATGAAAACAAATTAGAAAATGATGCCATATTATGTGTTCATCCATCGAATATTGAAGAACAAAAGAAAAGAAAAAGAGTTTTAGGGTTTCGGCACATTAGAAGCTTAATTCCGGTATGTTTTGCTTTGGTTTTTATGATTTTTATATTTTTATGATCGTTGCTTAGTATATTATCAAGCCAATGTCTCAATTTCTGATTTTATTGATGATTTTGAAAAGTGCCATGAATGGATTCATGAGCTTTGTGATGTTATATGATGAATTAAGAAAGCTTGATGTTGGGTTTGAATGTTTTTTTTTTTGGATTTTCGATGAATTTGAGCAATTTGGGCTAAATTATAAAAATGTTATTTTGAGGGACTAAAATGTGAAATAAATGAAATGTGTGGACTAGTATGAGTACTAGGAGAATTCGTCTAAGCTTGTGTATATGCAAATTATGTGTATTTTGTGAATTTGTAAAATAGGGACTAAAGTGTCGAAATGTGAAAATGTGAGGGCTAGTTTGTAAAATGCCCTAAATATGTGTTTATCAATTGAATTGAATTATTTGGTGAATAAAAGGGTTAATTTTGAAAACATATAGATCAAGAAAGGAGGAATTCGGATTTAGATCGAGGAAAGTTGAAGGTTATCGAGTAGACAATTCAAATCGACAATTCCGAGTGCGAGGTAAGTTTGTACGTGATAAATGATGTTATAGCTATGTTTTAATGCGATGGTAATGAATAAATTGTATAGATATTTGATTTCGATTTGAGCATAATGATATTCGACTATGCTTGGCACTAAGTGTGCGGTTTAATATAGCTTCGGCAATATAAGGCACCAAGTGTGCGATACTAACTTAGCTTCGGCTAACTAAAATGGCACTAAGTGTGCGGAATCATTTTAGCTTCTGCTAACCCTTACAGCACTAAGTGTTGATGTTAAAGTGTGAATAATTTACGGAAAGTCTTGAATAACTCAAGCAAGAGGTGAGAATGAAAGTGAATAAGTATGGGAAGATCCAGGTGCGTATGATACCTTTGTGGTAGATGATATTATCTAGGTGAAGTTCATTGAATTGTTATGAACTTATAGACCAGATTGGTATAGATTTGATAGATGATTTGAGAATTTATATATAATTATGTATTGATGTTTTATGTTTATATACTGTTGATAATTTTAGTATGAGCTTACTAAGCTTTTGAAAGCTTACTTTGTGTGTGTGCTTGAATTGTTTTATAGATATCAAAGCTACCACAAGCTCGGGAACCATCAAGGATTATTGCCATACTATCAAACTCATTTTGGTACTTTTGAAAATATAAATATTTTTAAGTATGGCATGTATAGGCTAGAATGTCTATGTATTTAAGCTTTGATATGTATATATGTTATGCCATGAGAGTTGGCTAGAAAATGGTATGTTTTGTGCTTAGTTTTGGTAAATGGTTTGTGATGCCAAATTGTGTATGCTTGTAATGGTTATATAGCCTTGTATGTGGTGGTCATTTTGAAATATGCCAAGTTGAGGAAATGGTAAGTTTAAGCATGAGTTAGAAGGTGCTATAAGTGAGCTATGAAATGAGCATTTTGGCATGTTGTTATAATAAGAATTTTAATGTGTTTTGGTATGGATTTGAATAGGTTATTGAATGGTGATGATTTAGTTATAATGAAACATGTGTTAAGCATGGAATTGGCTGAAAATTTTAGTATAAATGTTGTTTAATATTGCTTGTAGGAATGACCCAAAAAGGGGTGGCAAGTTGGCTTAAACCAAGCCTGCATTGTACCACATGGTCAGGGAACACGGGCGTGCATTGTGGCCGTGTATGTAAAGCAGTAACCTTTTAAGATCACACGGTTAAGACACATGGGCGTGTCATATGGCCGTGGGCTCAAGTCGGTAGCTAGCTAAGTATCTCACGGCCATAGCACACGGGCATGTCTATTGGCCGTGGGTGAAAGTTAGTATGTGTAACACCCCAAACCCGGCCTAGACGTTATGACCGGATCTGATGTGCCACATCGAAGCGTTCAAAACATTTCGTGTTACTTAGTTGGAAAACTTAGTTGGTGTTGTAAAAGACACTTTTAAAAGTAGGTTAAAGTGAATAGAAGCTGTGCACCAGGTAGGAAACCAGGAAGAAGAGGAGGTGAGTCCGTCGGACTGCTTAAGCACCAAGCTCCCTTCGGATCCAATCCTAGACATGCACACCGCCATTGCCACACTCTAACATCTCGTATAATTTTGAGAAAACCGTTTGGTTAGGTCTATCTTAAGAAAATGATTAAGGTTGAAAATGTTTGCTTAGCGAAAATCTTACTCGTATTCGTGTTATTTTGAAATCACTTAATGTTTTTGAAAACGCGTCCTAGAGCTAATCTATTTCGTTAGTTATCATAGCTCAGTTTTATCATAATAGAATTAAATAATAAAGAAACAACCCAAACCATAAAAATAATTAGCGGCCTTATTACAAAAAAAACCGAAAACCATAAACGAAAATATGGAAAATCTAGTTCACCAGAAGAAAACGAATTTGCAGAAAACATGTGGCCACTCCGAATCCCGCCCAGCTCCAAGTCCACCAACTAGAGCTCACCTGCAAGGATGGAAGAAGAAGGGGTGAGTTTGGGAAAACTCAGTGTATACAGAAACCCATCCAAAGCCCAAATCAGCTCGAGCACATTGGGCCTAAGCCCCATTCAGATAACAGTACACAGTGGACCGAAGCCCTTTTAGCAAGGCCTTAGCCCCTTTTTACATAACAGTGTGGCCCATAGGCCCAGTTCAGTAACATAGGTAACAATAGTAGTAATGCATGCAAACCCATCAGGGAGACTACTCAACCCACCAACCGCTACACTACCCGTACATCAGCTACACTCCATGTGGGAATATCTCAACCCACCCAAATTACACTCCACAGTTGCAGCAACGCTGTTCAAATATCAGTAAGTTGAGGCAAAGCCTCCAGTACGTGGATGAACCACTTTCAATACTTCCTCCATCAATACCCCAATCCCATGCAACAGATATTAATAACGCATATCATGTACAATACAGTATTAATCAATCATGCAGTTTAGCTAATTTAAACCCTAGGGGTATTTCGGTAATTATGCTATTTAGGGGTAATTTCGTACTTACGCAACTACACAAGTTATTTCAGTAATTTTTAGCCGTTTTATGCAATTTGGTTCCACCATCTAACTAAGAGGCTAATTTGCCCATATCTTACCCATATTGGCCTGTAAGCCCATTGGGCCCGATTTTATATCATCTCGCCCTTTTTCCAAATGCGCTAAAATGTCACACGAACTTACTTACCACTTTGCGGTGCTAGATCTAACAATTACTCTATGTCTTGAGAGCATTCGCATACTCACAAGCCTATGAAATGCCGAATTTGACATTTCGCTTTTCTTAATTGAACTAAGGAAGGGTGTTCTTACACACCGATTCATGACGGCGCTCTTGAGATCCCTTTCGATGTCCTACAATTGATTAGCACAGTTCTTATTTACAAACCATAATCACTAAACCCAAAACTTGCTCAACCAAAGTCGACCCATGTTCCTAAAAAGCCTTTGAACCCTCACCTTTTTGCCAAAATCGATAGCTAGCTCCGAATCCAATTGCTCCAATGATTCACGCTTTTGATCCAACGCTTAACAAAACTCTAATCACCGAAAGAAACATCAGTTTCAACTCTTAAAGCCTTATGCTCAAATCGATAGCCTCCCTAATTTTTAGGGACTTCGGCTTTTCCTAACATTGTAAAATAAGAACAGATCTGAGATGATAAGTACTTACCCCTTACTCCTACTTGATTTCCAAGCAATCCGGTGCAGTTTTATCCTTAGAACAATGGTAAAACCCGAATCCAGGGGTTGAAGAAGTTTCGGCTATAAGCCACTAAACCAATGGTACTTTCGGCTTTTGGGTGGTGAAGGAGATGACGATATGAGGCTATGACCTTGAAGTAGAATTGCCGTCAAGTATCTAAGATTAAGAAAAGATAATCGTAGATTAATAAAAACAAAAGAACATAGAAAGACCTGGCTTTGAAGAAAAGCGGACAAGCAAAGGATCATAGGATTTGGCTTTTGCGACTTGACAAAGTGCGATGAATAGCGAGTTTGATGGACACTTTGGAGAAGAAAGTAGAAAGAAGAAGGGATAGGTGAAAGTTTGACTAGAGAGGAAAAGAGAAAAAGAAAAACCTTGTGATGTCGGAGCGAAGAGAACGGCACCGCCAATACCCTAGGTGCGAAATACTAACCTCATAACCCTCTACCGATTTTTCCTTCAATTCCCAAAATTCGCCAACTCCTAACCTCTCTCTAATCCCTTAAATCTCTCCCTTATCACTCCTTAATCCAAGCGTTTGGGTGATCCAAACTCTCCTTTAGCGTAATCCACGGACTCCAACACTTACCCTCCCGCACTTAAAATAAATGCATCTATTTGCCAACACAGGAATCGATCCCATGCCTTCCCCAATGCTCCACACGCCACTTTTCTAGGAACCTAGTGGTGTCACCCTTGCCACTTCACGAGAGGCTCTTTTTGTGATGCAATTTACCCATCACCCCACTTAAGGGCCACTTAGCGAACCCCTAACCTTTTAAGTCCAAAAACTCAAAATTCAACCGGGTTTTGGCCAACACATGGGCCTTCTATAAGCCCATTTACCTACTCAAAATATTAATTTCACATCCAAATACGAAATTTTAAAAACTTTACAAAATATTCAAAACCGCGAATAAATCCGAAAATCAGGACGTTACAACTCTACCCTCCTTAAAGAAATTTCGACCTCGAAATTTTACCTTATTAGAACCATTTAAGGGTACTGTTGACGCATAGCCTCTTCAGTCTCCCAAGTAGCTTCTTCTTTGCCATGGTTCCTCCAAAGTACTTTCACTAGTGGAACTGATTTCCTTCTCAACACCTTGACGTCACGATCAAGTATTTGCACAGGTTCCTCTTCAAAAGTTAAATCTGACTGCACCTCGATCTCTGTAACTGGTATGATATGAGTTGGGTCAGATCGATACCGCCTCAGCATGGATACATGAAATACGTCATGGATACGATGCAGTTCTGGTGGTAGCTCTAGCTGATAAGCCACTGGTCCAACCCGCTTAACAATTAGGTAAGGCCCAATAAATCGTGGGCTCAACTTACCCTTCTTACCAAATCTCAAAATTTTCTTCCAAGGGGAAACCTTCAAGAAAACCATATCCCCAACAATGAACTCAATCTCTTTGCGCTTCAGATCCGTATCGACTTACGCTCTGTCGGATGCCTCCTTTAACCGATCCCTTATCACCTAACCTTGCTTTCGATTATGCGCCACCAATTCCGGTCCAAGCACTCGTCGTTCACCTAACTCTGTCCAACACGTCGGCGTACGACATCTTCGCCCATAAAGTGCTTCATATGGTGCCATCTGAATACTTGCTTGGTAGCTATTATTGTAAGCAAACTCCGCCAATGGCAAGTAGTCCTCCCAACTTCCACGAAAATCCGTGATACAACCTCTCAACATATCCTCCAGAACCTGAAAAACCCTTTCTGACTGTCCATCTATCTGTGGGTGAAAAGCGGTGCTAAAATCCAATCGTGTACCCAACGCTTCCTGCAACTTCCGCCAAAACCGAGATGTAAACCTAGGGTCTCGATCGAAATTATCGACACTTGGCACCCCATGCGATCGCACTACCTCCGCCACATATAACTTGGCCAACTTTTGCGTTGAGTAGTCAGTGCGACAGTATGAAATGAGCGATTTTGTTAACCTATCCACAACCACCCATACCGAATCTTTCTTGGTGGGTGTCAAAGGTAACCCACTCACAAAGTCCATTGTCACTCTTTCCCACTTCCATAGCGGAATTTTCACAGGTTGCAATAATCCCGAAGGCAATTGGTGCTTAGCCTTAACCTGCTGGCACGTCAAACATTTCCCAACAAATTCAGTCACCTCTCGTTTTAATCCGGGCCACCAGTACACTTCTCGCAAGTCTTGATATAACTTATTCCCTCCAGGATGCATGGCACAGAGTCCACCATGAGCCTCTTTCAGAAGCAACTGCCTCAATTTAGGGTCTTTTGGAATACAAACCCTTCCACGAAAGCACAGAACTCCTTCAGTGTTCAACCCAAAGTCCTCGTTCTCACCATTCTTAACTTGCTGGAACCGAAGAGCTAATGAATCGTCCTTCAACTGTTTTTCCTTAACCTGCTCAATCCAAGTAGGCCTTACTTGCAGTTCTGCCAACAAGCTTCCATTATCGTACAGACTTAAACGTGCGAACAAAGCTCTCAAGTCAGTAACAACCCTTCGACTCAACGCATCCGCCACCACATTAGCCTTTCCTGGGTGGTACTCTATCGAACAGTCGTAGTCTTTAAGTAACTCCACCCATCTTCGTTGCCTAAGGTTCAACTCCTTCTGAGTCAACAGATACTTTAAGCTTTTATGATCTGTGTATATGATGCACTTTTGCCTATATAAGTAGTGTCTCCAAATTTTTAACATAAAAATCACCGCTGCTAGCTCCAAATCATGCGTAGGGTAATTCACCTCATGAGCCTTAAACTATCGCGATGCATAAGCGACCACCTTGCCCTCTTGCATCAGTACGCAACCTAACCCCACATGCAACGCATCGCTGTATACAATAAAGTCCTTCCCAGACACCGGTTGAATCAACACTGGCGCTTCGGTCAATACCTTTTTCAACCGATCAAATGCTTTTTGCTGTTTCTCGGTCCAAACAAATGGTACTCCTTTCCTTATGAGTTTTGTCAAGGGTGCTGCCATTATCGAGAAACCCTCCACAAACCTTCTGTAGTAACCTGCTAACCCTAGAAAACTCTGAATTTCCGATACTGACCTAGGTGGCTTCCATTCGAAATCGCTTCAATTTTACGAGGATCCACCTTAATCCCCTCGGCGAGACCACATGCCCTAAGAAGGTTACCTCCCTCAACCGAATTCACACTTCTGAATTTCGCGTGAGCTCCTTTTCCCTTAACACTTGCGGACAATACGGAGATGCTCATCATGCTTCGCCTCCGTTTGAGTATACCAGGATATCGTCGATAAAGACGACTACAAACCGATCCAAGTAAGGTTGGAATACTCGATTCATCGATCCATAAAAGCTGCGAGTGCGTTAAATCATTAAAACGGCATGACCACAAACTCATAATGTCCATATCGAGTTGAATCTTTGTCTTATGAATATCCCTTCTTTTACCCTTAGGCGATGGTATCCGAATGAAGATCGATTTTGGAGAATACCGAAGCTCCCTAAGTTGATCGAATGATCGTCAATCCTTGGTAGTGGATACTTATTCTTAATCGTCCGTTTGTTCAATGGCGATAATCGATGCACATGCGCATCGTTCGTCCTTTTCTTCACAAACAGGACCGGTGCTCCCCAAGGAGACACACTAGGCCTAATGAAGCCTCTATCTAACAACTCTTCAATTTGAGCCTTTAGTTCCACTAACTCCTTCGGTGCCATCCTATAGGGTGCAATAGATACTAGAGCTGTTCCAGGCAACAAATCGATTCTAAACTCAACTTCCCGATTTGGAGGTAATCCAGGAAGCTCTTTCGGAAAAACATTCCAGAATTCCCTAACAGTTCTGATGGTCTCCACCATCAGATCCTCAGTTTTAGCTTGGCTTACAAAAGCCAGATATGCCTCGCATCCCTTGCGTATTAGTTTCTCAGCCCTCAACGCCGATACTACATTGGATAAGTAATCCCTTCGTTCTCCAATAATCATTACCTCTTCATCATTGACAGTCCTTAACACCATCCTCTTAGTGCACAATCCAAAGTTACCTTATGCTTGGTCAACCAATCCATCCCTAGTATCAAATCGAATTCTTCAAGCGGTAACTCCATCAAATCCCCACGAAAACCCGCCTTGAATCTCCGAGGCACCTCCTTGAAGAGTTTCTCTACCTTAACCGAATGACCTAAAGGACTTATCACAGACACCCCACACACAGTCTCCTCGAAGTGCACACCCAAGTGCCTCGAAAATGTTATATGCCACATATGAATGGGTTGATCCCACATCAATCGAGCGATATAAGGTACACCATAGATAAAAACGTACATTATGACATCAAAAGTCACCCTCCTCGCGGCGACGAGCAGCATACACCAAAGCTGGCTGACAAGCATCCGCTTTACCAATACCCCTGCCAGGTGCCCCACGTCCACGGCCATTACCACCGCGACCTTGTCCACGACCTCTTGGCAGCGGCGGTCCATCCCTCACAGGTTGAGCCGGTCGCACAGCCCCTTGTTTGGCCCCCTGAGCTTGAGTGGCCCTCTTAGGACAATCCTTAATCCTATGCTCCTTAGACCCACAACAAAGACAAGCCCCAGAACGCTTCCAGCACTCTCCTTGATGCATTCTGCCGCAATCCCCACAAGCTTGCAGTCTACCTTTTTTCACCGGAACTGCTCGAACCGGTTCCTCCATCCTAGCTCTCTTAACATTTCGATTTGCAACACCCGCTGGTCCAGCATCCCTCCTGAACCGATTCTGATCCCTATCACGATTCTTCCGTTCAGTTTGTTTCACCTCCTCGGCTATCTTAGCCTTCTCTACTAGTATAGCGAAATCTCGCTCTCTCTGCGGAGCTATGAGCACCCTTAACTCATCTCTGAGGCCATCCTCAAAACGAACGCTGCGCTCGTATTCGGTGGAAACGATGCCAATAGCATACCGAATCAATCGTAGAAACTCCGCCTCATATTCAGCAATGGTCTTATTTCCCTGAGTCAGATTCAGGAACTCCTTTCTGCGTGCATCCACATAGCTAGCTCCAACATATTTTGCCTTAAAGGTCTGTTTGAACAGCTCCCATGTTACCCTCTCAGCTGGGGTACCCTCTCTCACAGTAATCCACCACTGATACGCTTCATCCCGCAGCAACGACACTGCCCCTTTCAACTTCTGTTCTACTGAGCAATCCAGGTCATCCATGATCTGCTCTGTGGCTTCAACCAAGATTCGGCCACATTTGGGGCCACTCCAGATCGCCCTAAAATCTCACTCAGTTGGCCGAAGGCGTTGAAATGGACCCCTATTCATGGGCCGATGTTAGCTCGGCCACCCTTTCCAAAACCCTCAACATGGCACGAGACAGGCGTCATCCCTGCGGCCGGTCATCTTGTAACACCCCAAACTCGGCCCGGACGTTATGGTTGAATCGGCGTGCCACATTGGAGTTGAAAACCCACGTTCGCTTTTAGTGTTTTAAAACCATATATTTTGTTGAGTTAACAAAGTGTATGGAAGCTGGGCACCAGGTAGGTATCCGAGACAGAGGAGGTGAGCCATGAAGGCTACGTAAGTACCAAGCTCTTTGATTGGATCCAATCCTAGACATGCCCACAACCATAGCCACACTTTGTTATATCGAGTTTAAGTTTGTTTAAGTGGACGTCTTTGATAAATCGATTAATCGTGGTGTTGTGATATTTTGAAATCAAATATTGTTTTGAAATCACGTCCTAAGTCTAGCCCCTTTTGAATAATTATCAACCAATTTTAAAGTTATTGAAAATAAAATAATCCCGAAAAGAAATAAAAGAAAAGTTAAAAATGGCCTTAGGAATCTTACCTTTGTCTCGATTGATGACTAAGTCTAGCCACTCCGGTGATCCAAGCTACTCCAAGTCGACACTACACCTTGCTGCTCCTCCAATAAACAAACCAAAAAAATATTAAAAGAAGACCCCATAAAGTCTATACCCATATTCGGCCACCTCCCTAAACTAGAGAGGTTTCGGCTTTTCTTAACCTCCCTAATATTGAATTGATTAAAGCTACGAGCACTTACCAAGGTTCACTTACCCAAACGGTTTCAATCCGTGTTAACTCCGATTCAACGCAGTCCCGGCTCTAAAACACTAGCGAACCCGTACCACAAGGATCCTACGAATCGGCCACCAAGTCACCCAAGGGTCTTTGTGCTTTTAGCTTTTGGGTCATTGAAGAAAAAGTGGTTATGGACCAAAAGGGTGTTGACAAAAGAGTTGAAAGGCTTTTAAAATAACAAGAATCGGCTAAAAAGAAAAAGAACAAGTGTATACCTTTATAAAGCAATCGACTTCCTTTGACTCCTTGAGTTTGGCTTGTTGATATTCGGTTAGCAATGAAAAGAATGATCGGTTCGGTTTTACTATAAATGAAAGAGAGGAAGAATGAGAGGTAGAGAGTTTGTGGAAGAAACAACGGAAGAGAAAAGAGAGGATTAGCTTAAGAACAATCGGCAAGAGGAGAAAGAAAAGAGAAGGGGAATAGATGAGAGAAGGAAAGAAAATAATTAAAAAATGAGAAAATTGTTCACTTTTGGGAAAAATTGAAAAGAATAAGAGCAAAAAGAAATATGATTAAGATTAGAATAAAATAAAATCCTTTTCCAATTTTAATTCCTTCCTTATCTCCTTAATTCATGGCCATAATCAAAGTTTCAATTTAATTCAAACTCTCCACTTCGAAAGCAGAGTCCACCACTCACCAATCCTCCTGCGGTGGTAGCATTTCAATCCGTCGGTCCTTCCCACGTCGTTCAGCAAAAAAACACCCTTTTAGCATAACGTTGTTCGAACACAGGACCTCCAAGTTGCCCAACATCTTTCTTTGCCACCGACGACGCGCATTTGCTTTCAATAATAAACCGTCCCATTTTATCTTAAAGGTTACTCTTGAAGTCCGTTCACTTTAAAAATATAACATTAAAACATACCTTAGCTCGGACTCGAACCCAGGACCTCCGTCCGCATTATGCCCACTCATCTTTGTTGGCCCTTGCACTGAGCTTCCTTCCTTGCTAATATATGGCCACAATAAATTATAAACCTTACCTTTAGTTACGCCCACTTTAAAAATAAAACAGATTCGCTCACGTCACGAATCGAACTGCGACCTCTTTAACACACACATACGTTGCTTGTCACTTTGCACCACGTGCTCTCTTTGTGTCAAACTTCATTCGTAACTTCCTTTAAGGCCTATTCAACCGCAACTTTGTATACTAAAAAAACCCAATTTCTGCTGCCGTGCCTTGAACCTGAGCACTTCCCACGGCCTCCTAGCGTGCTTAGCCACTAGGCCGGATGCTTACTTCTAACATGAATTAGCTTTGAACAATTAATAAGGCCTACATGACAGCCCTTGGTTTTTTTTCTAAAATAAAAACTCACATTTGCGCACGCAGGAATCGAACCCTGCTCCCTTCCTACTGCTTAACACGCCTAACCACTAGGCCAGATTCCTCTTTATGTCTAGTTTTAGCCTAACTTATTAATAAACCTTAATGCCCAGATCCTTAAAGGAACAAAAATAATTATTTTTGCTAGAGTCTTGGATCGAATTTTTCCCATACTTTAAATACTTCTAAATTTATTTAAAACTAAAATAATAATAATAATAATAATAATAATAACCATAATAATGAAGATTTCAAATACGATAATATATATATATATATTTTTCCTAATAATAATAATTATAATTTCCATAAATCAATAAAAATAGATACAATAAATTTTTTTAATAATATGTTAATTTAAACACTAAATTAACAACAATAATTTTATAAATATATTTGTATCTAATAATTATAATGATAATAATTTTTATAGAAATTAAAATATTAGTAATAACATAAATATTTTATCAATATATTTTTAAACACTAGTAATATTTAAAACTTCTCAATATTCAGGTTTTCTTCTATCCGAATCCCAGACTCAAAGGCCAACTCTTCTAGGCCCAATTTTTGGGGCGTTACAACTCTATCCCCCTAAAAAAAATTTCGTCCTCGAAATTTCCAACTATCAACTAACTGTATTACTCAAGTCAAACCACTATGCTAATATGCTACCGCTGCGCACTCTGATATAAATAATTTTAATGCGACCCAGAACATCTAATTACCGAAATAAGGAAACATTTACGCATACAATTCGTAGCACACACTCAAATAGAATAAACTTGGCAATCTCGAGCTCGATGCTCCTTGGACCCACATCTAAGACATGCTCCTGTCTTCCTATGGCATTCACCCGGATGACGCCCGTTGCAGTCTTTGCAGGTAGGAAAGTTTGGTCGTGTCTTAACATGTTTCACGTAAGCGAGGCTCATTCTTTGAGAACTAGGATCCTTCCTCTTTTACACTCCAAGCACCCTATTTGAAGCGTTTCCCTAACTTCCTTAATTTTGGTATCCAATACTTTCTCTACCACTTTCCTTACTATCTCGGCCAGTGCCTTAGTACCAAGCTCCGAGTTACCGCTACCCAAAGTTGGCAGACTTTGCTTACCCTCAGAATCCATATCAATACTCTACATTACCGGTACACATATCAATTAACTACAAAGATCTCAAAATTTTACTATTTTTTCATATGTCTTATCGAGATAGTATTTTAAAGTTTCTATTTTCACGAATCATAGCCTAGCTACAATCTCGAATTCTAGAGTTTTTAGGGTTGCCCTAGTTATAATGTCATGATATGGTCTCGATTCTATCTACAAGTAATATCTTAATACAATGTAATATGAGGAATGAAATACTTACAGACTTGGTGCCGGAGATTCGATCGCCACTTCTTTCTCAATCCATTTAAAACTCGAAAACCATGTTTTTGATCACCGAAAATAGAAATTTAAAACTTTGATTTGAAAACACCCTTTATTTTGAAACTCTTGATTTAAAAAGAAAAACTTGGACCATTTTAACATATATACTCATAAAACATCTTTAAAATGAACTTTTCAAAAACCATTTCCAAAATACCCTTCTTAGGCCTAAATTTTGAAAAATTTTGGGACCGATCCATAGCCGAGTTATTGCAACTTAGCTCGATACCACTAAATGTAACACCCCAAACCCGGCCCAGACGTTATGGCGAATCGGCGTGCCACATTGGAGTTGAAAACCCACGTTACATTTTTAGTGTTTTAAAACCATATATTTTGTTGAGTTAACAAAGTGTATGGAAGTTTGGGCACCGTGTAGGTATCCGAGACAGAGGAGGTGAGCCATGAAGGCTACTTAAGTACCAAGCTCTTTGATTGGATCCAATCCTGACATGCCCACAACCATAGCCACACTTTGTTATATCGAGTTTAAGTTTGTTTAAGTGGGCGTCTTTGATAAATCGATTAATCGTGGTGTTGTGATATTTTGAAATCAAATATTGTTTTGAAATCACGTCCTAAGTCTAGCCCTTTTGAATAATTATCAACCAATTTTAAAGTTATTGAAAATAAAATAATCCGAAAAGAAATAAAAGAAAAGTTAAAAATGGCCTTAGGAATCTTACCTTTGTCTCGATTGATGACTAAGTCTAGCCACTCCGTGATCCAAGCTACTCCAAGTCGACACTACACCTTGTCTGCTCCTCCAATAAACAAACCAAAAAAAATATTAAAAGAAGACCCCATAAAGTCTATACCCATATTCGGCCACCTCCCTAAACTAGAGAGGTTTCGGCTTTTCTTAACCTCCCTAATATTGAATTGATTAAAGCTACGAGCACTTACCAAGGTTCACTTACCCAAACGGTTTCAATCCCGTGTTAACTCCGATTCAACGCAGTCCCAGCTCTAAAACACTAGCGAACCCGTACCACAAGGATCCTCTGAATCGGCCACCAAGTCACCCAAGGGTGCTGTGCTTTTGGCTTTTGGGTCATTGAAGAAAAAGTGGTTATGGACCAAAAAGGGTGTTGACAAAAGAGTTGAAAGGCTTTTTAAAATAACAAGAATCGGCTAAAAAGAAAAAGAACAAGTGTATACCTTTATAAAGCAATCGACTTCCTTTGACTCCTTGAGTTTGGCTTGTTGATATTCGGTTAGCAATGAAAAGAATGATCGGTTCAGGTTTTACTATAAATGAAAGAGAGGAAGAATGAGAGGTAGAGAGTTTGTGGAAGAAACAACGGAAGAGAAAAGAGAGGGATTAGCTTAAGAACAATCGGCAAGAGGAGAAAGAAAAGAGAAGGGGGGAATAGATGAGAGAAGGAAAGAAAATAATTAAAAAAATGAGAAAATTGTTCACTTTTGGGAAAAATAGAAAAGAATAAAAGCAAAAAGAAATAAGATTAAGATTAGAATAAAATAAAATCCTTTTCCAATTTTAATTCCTTCCTTATCTCCTTAATTCATGGCCATAATCAAAGTTTGAATTTAATTCAAACTCTCCATTCTTGACAGCAGTCCACCACTCACCGAATCCTCCTGCGGTGGTAGCATTTCAATCCGTCGGTCCTTCCCACGTGCGTTCAGCAAAAAAAAACACCCTTTAGCATAACGTTGTTCGAACACAGGACCTCCAGGTTGCCCGACATCTTCTTGGCCACTTGGGACGCGCATTTGCTTTTAATAATATACCGTCCCATTTTATCTTAAAGGTTACCTGCTGAAGTCCGTTCACTTTAAAATATAACATTAAAACATACCTTAGCTCGACTCGAACCCCGGACCTCCGTCGCATTGCATACGCCCATCTTTGTTGGCCTTTGCACGAGCTTCCTTCCTTGCTAATATATGGCCACAATAAATTATAAACCTTACCGCTTGATTCGGCCCACTTTAAAAATAAAACAGATTAGCTCACGTGCGGAATCGAACTGCGACCTCTTTAACACACACATACGTTGCTTATTCTTTGCACCACAGGCTCTCTTTGTGTCAAACTTCATTCAGTAACTTCCTTTAAGGCCTATTCCAACCGCAACTTTGTATACTAAAAAAACCAATTTATGCTTGGCGTGCCTTGAACTGAGCGGTTCCCACGGCCTCCTAGCGTGCTTAGCCACTAGGCGGATGCTTACTTCTAACAAGAATTAGCTCGAGCAGCTAATAAGGCCTACAGCAGTGATGTTCTTTGGTTTTTTTCTAAAATAAAACTCACTTTTTATGTCGCAGGAATCGAACCCTGCTCCCTTCCTCTCTTGAACACGCCTAACCACTAGGCGATTCCTCTTTATGTCCAGCTTTAGCCTAACTTATTAATAAACCTTAATGCCCAGATCCCTAAAGGAACAAAAATAATTATTTTGCTAGAGTCTTGGATCAAATTTTTCCCATACTTTAAATACTTCTAAATTTATTTAAAACTAAAATAATAATAATAATAATAATAATAACCATAATAATGAAGATTTCAAATACGATAATATATATATTTTTTCCTAATAATAATAATTATAATTTCCATAAATCAATAAAAATAGATACGATAAATTTTTTTAATAATATGTTAATTTAAACACTAAATTAACAACAATAATTTTATAAATATATTTGTATCTAATAATTATAATGATAATAATTTTCATAAAATTAAAATATTAGTAATAACATAAATATTTTATCAATATATTTTAAACACTAGTAATATTTAAAACTTCTCAATATTCAGGTTTTCTTCTATCCGAATCCCAGACTCAAAGCCCAACTCTTCTAGGCCCAATTTTTGGGGCGTTACACATACGGCCCATTTTCATTAACCGGTGGTGGACGTACCTCGCCAGCTGGCATGTGTTCAGATGACGCAGATCTAGCTTGAGCGCTACCTCGGCCTCGACCACGGCCTCTTCCTCGAGTAGCCCTTGTACTCATAACGATTTATCGATTCACGAATTTTATGACATTAGTTTCTTGGTTCCACTTGTTTATTACGAATGTCTTATGAGCAGATAGAGTTTGAGTTATTTTCGCATAATCACAATTTAGCTACGGTCCCAATTTTGTAGCCCTAATACTACCTTATCAATAGCACTATCTCTAAGGCTCAAGACTATCTATAGTATTATTTCCATCCGATTCCATATAAATATTTAAAGCGAAAAAGAACACTTACAGACTTGGTGTCGGGATTCATGTGCCACTTCTTTATCGATCCATAAAAACCCATGTTTTGTTTACCGAAAATAAAAAGATTTCATTTGAAAACACTTTTATTTTGAAACTATTGATTTAACCTCGTTCAATAGAAAAACTTGAACATCTTTGAAAAACTTATAGAAAAACTTTTTTAAAGATTTTGGACCGATCCACAATAGAGTTATTGCAACTGCTCGATACCACTAAATGTAACACCCCAAACTCGGCCTAGACATTATGACCGGATCGATCGCCACATCAGGCGTTCAAAACATTCCGTGTTACTTAGTTGGAAAACTTAGTTGGTGTTGTAAAGACACTTTTAAAAGTAGGTTAAAGTGAATGGAAGTCATGCACCGGTAGGAAACCGGAAGAAGAGGAGGTGAGTCCGTCGGACTGCTTAAGTACCAAGCTGTCTTCGGATCCAATCCTAGACATGCACACCACCATTGCCACACTCTAACATCTTGTATAATTTTGAGAAAATCGTTTGGTTAGGTCCATCTTAAGAAAATGATTAAGGTTGAAAACGTTTGCTTAGCGGAAGTCTTACTCGTATTCGTGTTATTTTGAAATCACTTAATGTTTTTGAAAACGCGTCCTAGAGCTAATCTATTTCGTTAGTTATCATAGCTCAGTTTTATCATAATAGAATTAAATAATAAAGAAACAACCCAAACCATAAAAATAATTAGCGGCCTTATTACAAAAAAAACCCAAAACCATAAACGAAAATATGGAAAATCTAGTTCACCAGAAGAAAACGAATTTGCGTAAAACGTGTGGCCACTCAGAATCCGTCCCACTCCAAGTCCACCAACTAGGGCTCACTGCAAGGATGGAAGAAAAAGGGTGAGTTTGAGAAAACTCGGTGTATCTGAAACCCATCCAAAGCCCAAATCAGCTCGAGCCCATTGGGCCTAAGCCCCATTCAGATAACAGTACACAGTGGACTGAAGCCCTTTTAGCAAGGCTTTAGCCCCTTTTTACATAACAGTGTGGCCCATAGGCCTAGTTCAGTAACATAGGTAACAATAGTAGTAATGCATGCAAACCCGTGCTGGGAGACTACTCAACCCACCAACCGCTACACCGCCTGCACCACCCTACACTCCATGTGGGGAATATCTCAACCCACCCAGCCCTACACTCCACAGTTGCAGCAACGCTGCTCAAATATCAGTAAGTTGAGGCAAAGCCTCCAGTACGTGGATAAACCACTTTCAATACTTCCTCCATCAATACCCCAATCCCATGCAACAGATATTAATAACGCATATCATGTACAATACAGTATTAATCAATCATGCAGTTTAGCTAATTTAAACCCTAGGGGTATTTCGGTAATTATGCTCTTTAGGGGTAATTTCGTACTTACGCAACTACACAAGTTATTTCAGTAATTTTTAGCCATTTTATGCAATTTGGTTCCACCATCTAACTAAGAGGCTAATTTGCCCAGATCTTACCCATATTGGTCTGTAAGCCCATTGGGCCCCGTTTTGGCCCATCTGGCCCCTTTTTCCGAAGTACGCTAAAATGTCACACGAACTTACTTACCACTTTGCGGTGCTAGATCTAACAATTACTCTATGTCTTGAGAGCATTCCCATACTCACAAGCCTATGAAATGCTGGAATTTCGGCATTTCGGCTTTTGCCGAATTGAACTAAGGAAGGGTGTTCGGTACACACCTGATTCGTGACGACTGCTACTGAGATCCCTTTTGATGTCCTACAATTGATTAACACAGTTCTTATTTACAAACCGTAATCACTAAACCCAAAACTTGCTCAACCAAAGTCGACCCATGTTCCTAAAAAGCCTTTGAACCCTTACCTTTTTGCCAAAATCGATAGCTAGCTCCGAATCCGATTGCTCCAATGATTCACGCTTTTGATCCAACGCTTAACAAAACTCTAATCACCGAAAGAAACATCAGTTACAACTCTTAAAGCCTTATGCTCAAATCGATAGCCTCCCTAATTTTTAAGGACTTCGGCTTTTCCTGACATCGTAAATAAGAACAGATCTGAGATGATAAGTACTTACCCCTTACTCCTACTTGATTTCCATGCAATCCGGTGCAGTTTTATCCTTAGAACAATGGTAAAACTCGAATCCAGGGGTTGAAGAAGTTTCGGCTATAAGCCCCTAAACCAATGGTACTTTCGGCTTTTGGGTGGTGAAGGAGATGACGATATGAGGCTATGACCTTGAAGTAGAATTGCCGTCAGGTATCTAGGATTAAGAAAAGATAATCGTAGATTAATAAAAACAAAAGAACATAGAAGGACCTGGCTTTGAAGAAAACGGCACAAGCAATGATCACAGGATTTCGGCTTTTGCGACTTCGGCAAAGGTGTTGATGAATAGCAGGTTTGATGGACGGCTTTGGAGAAGAAAGTAGAGAAAGAAGAATAGGATAGGTGAAAGTTTTAGCTAGAGAGGAAAAGAGAGAAAAATAAAAACCTTGTGATGTCAGAGCAGAAGAGAACGGCACCACTCAATACCCTAGGTGCCGAAATACTAACCTCATAACCCTCTGCCGATTTTTTCCCTTCAATTCCCAAAATTTGGCCAACTCCTAACCTCTCTTATAATCCCTTAAATATCTCCCCTTATCACTCCTTATTCCAAGCGTTTGGACTGATCCAAACTCTCCTTTAGCAGAATCCACCTGGACTCCAACACTTACCCCTCCTGCACTTAAAAATAAATGCATCTATTTGCCAACACAGGGAATCGATCCCATGCCTTCCCCAAAGCTCCACACGCCACTTTTCTAGGAACCTACTGGCGTCACCCTTGCCACTTCACCAGAGGCTCTTTTTGTGATGCAATTTACCCATCACCCCACTTAAGGGCCACTTAGCTAGAACCCCTAACCTTTTAAGTCCAAAAACTCAAAATTCAACCGGGTTTTGGCCAACACATGGGCCTTCTATAAGCCCATTTACCTACTCAAAATATTAATTTCACATCCAAATACGAAATTTTAAAAACTTTACAAAATATTGAAAACCGCGAATAAATCTAAAAATCAGGACGTTACAGTATGTATGCCTTCTTTTGGCATGGCTGGTTCACATGGGCGTGTCTGGTGCCCGTGTGAGGTACATAGCCTGGTCACACGGGTGTGTGACCTCAACAGAATTGAAAAATTTTTTGAGTTCTAAAACTTATGAATGTGTTTTGTTTAGTCCCGACTGTCTTTAAAAGTATGTTTTAGGTTTCGTAGACCGTCATAAGGGATTGAATTGTGATGATTGCCTATGTACTAATGTTATGTGATATCCGTGATTTTGAATTAGTCTGAAATGTTCTGTCTGTCTGGTAATGCCTTGTAACCCTAATCCAATGACGGTTACGGGTTAGGGGTGTTACATTCATTTAGCTATGTTTTAAGAAATTGAAACATAAAGTTAATTCGGGCTTTGTGCCTAGCAGGCTTTGTGTCGGTGATATTCTGGCTTTATGCCTTGTAGGCTTTATGCCAGTGATATTCAGGCTTTGTGCCTAGCAGACTTTGTGCCGGTGATATTCGGGCTTTGTGCCTAGTAGGCTTCGTGCCAGTGATATTTGGGCTCTGTGCCTAGCAGGCTTTGTGTTGGTGTAATTGTATCAGGTCTCGAGCCTAGCAGGCTTTGTTGTGGTGGGTTATATAGATAACTGGTATGGTAAATATTGTTTCAATTATCCGATGTTGTTTTATTTGGTTTAATTGACATGAAAAGGGAAAAGTAAGGTTTGTGCCTTAAATGAACTATGTCATGAAATTATGAGAAGGATTGAAATGGTAAATTTACAATTGGGAAGTAAATAGAATGATTTATAATCGTATGAAAAGATTGATGATTAAGTATTACGACTTATAAATCCCAGTATGTTATATATGAAAAGTATATATGATCTTATTGAATATTCTCAATTGTGAGTTGAATGGTGTTGAATAGGTTTACACTAAGTTGAAAGTATTAGTGTTGAATCATGTTTAATTTACGTATTATAGTATTGAAGTGATAAGCTACGCTTCATGTTCTACGAGCTTATTAAGAATTCATTACTTACGTAGTTGTCTTTCTGTTACGTTATAGATTATCAGAAACTAGATGAGATCTATCACACTATCCAGTGATTATATTAGTAGATTATGATGTCTTGATCAACGTTATAGTGGCATGTACAGGTGGATTTGCGTATAAATAATCTAGTGGTTGTTTTGGTATGTATAAATATCATTATGGTTAAACTACTTATGGTAAATTGATGGTTAGTGTTAATATGGTTAAGTTGATGCATGATTTTATGACCAAAGAGGTAAGTTTGGCATGTTTGCAATATGGTTAATTGAGGTATGCTTGAATATGAAATTTAGTTAATTGTGTTTGTATGAAAAATGACTAATTGAGTATATGTTGGTGTAGTTCAATGTGGTCGATTATGGTATAACTTGGTATGGAATGAAGCTAAATATATATGGATGAGTTATGATCAAATACGTGTGTGTTTAAGATGCATGAGAATAATGATTCAAATGGTAAGTTATATTGACGTGGTATAAGTCAATTATGGTATGTTTTAAAATGGTAGCAAGGTGACCAATTATACATATGTTTGGTTAAGGTGAATGCTTGCTTTTGAGGTGCCTTATATGGCATATTGGTTGAATGAAATTTGGTCATTCGAATTGGTCTTATTATGCATGTTTTAGGTATGTTTTTATGCTTGATTGTGTGTGCAAATGTCCTGTATGTGTGTACTTGAATTGGGTGAAAGAAATAACTTGAATTCGACCTATTTCTTGTCCACACGGCCTAATACACGGGCGTGTGCCTCATTCGTGTATGACACGCAACCACGCAATATGGTTGTATGTGTAACACCCCTAACCCGTATTTGTTGCCGGAATAGGGTTACGCAGCATTACCAGTTCAATTACTTAAACAAACATGCATTTCTCATACGTTTTTCATATCCAGTAAAATGCATTCACAATCAATCATATTGTCCCTAATACGAGCCTACGAGGCCCAAATCATGCATTAGAAGTGGTTTGGGACTAAACTCATAACTCAGGAATTTTTTTTTGAAAACTTAGAAAATTTTCAAAATACAGGGGACACACGCTCGTGTGTCTCACACAGCCAAAGACACGCCCATGCCATAGGCCGTGTGGACATTCGAAATGGGATCACATGGCCGTGTCCCAGCCTGTGTCCTATCCCATGTGTCACACACCCAACCACACGCCCGGGTGACTTGCCCGTGTACCTTTCGAAATGGTCACACATGTCCATGTGCCAGGCTGTGTGATATGCCATGCCAAAACTATAGGGTATATTGACTTATGCCACATGGCCAAGTCACATGCCTGTGTGCTAAGCTATATGAAGCATACTGACTTGGTTTTTAATTATGTACCATGGGACATACAACCGTTGTAACACCCCGTACCCGAGACCGTTGCCGGAGTCGAACACGAGGTGCTAACCGACTTAATTCATTTACTCTCACAGTCCATTTAAAAATTTTCCAGACGACTGGCTGACTGCGTCACTGTCACCTTAAAACTCATAACTTGAGTTCCACAACTCAAAAATAAGTTTAGAAATTTTTCCCCAAAACTAGACTCATATATCCATCTACTGATTTTTTTCTAAAATTTTTGGTCGGGCCAATTAGTACAGTTTATTAGTTAAAACCTCCCCTGTTACAGGGTGCGACTACACTGACCTTCATGCATTACGATTTGGATATCTCCCTGTACAGGGCTTCAATACTGATACCGTTTGTTTCTATAGAAACTAGACTCAAAAATAAATCTATACATATATGGCATGACTTCTAAATGTCTCTGGTTAATTTATAATGAATTTCCAAAGTCAGATCAGGGGATCCAGAAACTGTTCTGGCCCTGTCTCACGAAAACTTTAACATCTCATAATATACTGTTCATATGAATGTTTTGTTACTTTCCTATGAAAATAGATTCATCAAGGTTCGATTACATAATTTATTCGCTATTTAATTCCATTTCTACTATTTTTATATATTTTTCACATCCACATCACTGCTGCTGCCAGCATCTATTTTTAAGGTAAACTTTACCTATTTCATGATCCTCCATGGATCAACTAGAGTTTGTCATACATATACCAAAAGTGATCATGAATAACCATTCCCATGTCTAACCGTTACCAACATTTCCATACCTCTCGATGGACGACATACAAAACGATTACAATGCTATGATCAAAGTATACTTAAGCCATTTTCGCATGGCTATCCAAATTTATACAAAACCGAAAGGTACATGACCTACAACAAAAGGGTAGTCCTATACATTAACCAAAATATCCTCTCACTACTAGTCTATTCTATACATATAGTAAGCATCAAACATGATAGCTAATTCTTTTTATGACTCGGTTTTGTGGTCCCGAAACCACTTCCCGACTAGGGTCATATTAGGGCTGTCACAACTCTCCCCCACTTAAGAAATTTTCGTCCCCGAAAATTTCTACCGATGCATAGTTTAGGATAACGTCCTCTTATTGAATTATATTCATATAAACATTAGCTCATCGATAGCAATTGTAATTCATTATTGATTTCGCATCGATCTATAAAATCATTTTCTTATCTTAAAACAAATACATAAACATTTCTACAAGTATGCACATATATCTCATTTTCTTGATTTCATAAGCAATAATCACTTAATTTAATTCACAAATGCATTTCAAACACATATCAAGCACATATTAACATGTATAATTCACATCATCAACCCACATATTTGTAACCCACATTTTCATTCATGTATAAGTCAGAACTCGACCGAAAGTACACATATACTCAAACATCCCAATGAATATCCTTTATAACTCCATCATATCTCACTATTCAACTTAACCTATTTCCAACAGAAAATCAACTTCCACATACACGAACATTGAATTCATTTAGCACATTCAATCATCATAACGATACCCGTATACAATCGATTTGGCATAAAGCCTCATATAGTATACCGGCATGGGATTTATTTTAGCACATAACCCATATATCCAAAATTATCAGCATTCATCAAAAAAAAATTCTTACAGACTTTCAAATGTCGAACTTAATCGAAATAATTTCTTGAATATGATTAACAAAAAAAATAGGGGTCATTTAGCAATAGCACATAGGACTTCATATACCAAGCATTCCATAGATTAAGTCCGTAACACATTTATAACATGAATTCATTTCTTAACAACATATCCACCATCTTTTTACGTATTCACTTATTCTGATCTTACTTTATTTATCATCTTAAATATACCCGTTGAATCATTCGAAATCATTACGGATACTCATTAAGCACATATAGCTCTTACAATGCCATATCCTAGATATGGTCTTACATATTCTCACATATCGAGCCGATGCCATGTCCCAGACATGGTCTTACACACTATCTCAAATCAATGCCTTCGTCCCAGACTAGGTCTTACATGAATTCCACTTCACACACTTAGTGCCCACTGACCGATCTCGCACTCATAGTGCTCGGTTAAAGGAATTCGCACACACACAGTGCCTCTAATCCTTCACACACATAGTGCTCTTATTCATTCGTTATTACACATTGAAATGACTTAACCAAGTCTATAAACATCATGTATGTACACTTTTAAACATATCATCTCATTTAAGTTTGAATTCGTATAGTAATGAACACTTAAACTTTGCTCAAATTACCGGCACGAAGCCTACTAGGCACGAAGGCCCGAATACACGTCACCAGCATGATTGCTCTTCGGGACCTAGCCCGGATATAACACCAGCACGAATGCTCTTCGGAACTTAGCCCGGATACATCACTAGCACGAATGCTCTTCGGGACTTAGTCCGGATACATCACTAGCACGAATGCTCTTCGGGACTTAGCCCGGATACATCACTAGCACGAATGCTCTTCGGAACTTAGCCCGGATACATCACTAGCACGAATGCTCTTCGGGACTTAGCCCGGATACATCACTAGCACGAATGCTCTTCGGGACTTAGCCCGGATACATCACTAGCAGGAATGCTCTTCGGGACTTAGCCCGGATACATCACTAGCACGAATGCTCTTCGAGACTTAGCCCGGATATATCACTCTCAATTCTCATGTACATATACACATATAGCAATACACATTAGTATATCATTTACGTTACTTGAATACAAACACAACATGCTTATCGACCATTCAACTTCCAGTTCCATAGCCACATACAAAAATCACATTTATAGTCATAACACTCTTTCAAAATTGCATCACTTATACCCTTAATTCAATCCAAATCGAAATTCAAATACGAGTACATGATACGTACCTGATCAACTTAATAATTTAGGCATATCTAAGTGAAGTTATATCACAAATTCTTATAGTCAGAAGCTTGCTACAGCTCGATCGGGATCAAGATTCATTACAATACAGCAACCACATTTTAATAGTCAAAAATCATCACACTATCATTTTATCACTTTATGGCATGTATAAATAGACTCACGCGTGCTACGTTAGTCCTAGAATCGACTAAACCGTAGCTCTGATACCAATATAATTGTAACACCCCGTACCCGAGACCGTTGCCGGAGTCGAACACGAGGTGCTAACCGACTTAATTCATTTACTCTCACAGTCCATTTAAAAATTTTCCAGACGACTGGCTGACTGCGTCACTGTCACATTAAAAATCATAACTTGAGTTCCACAACTTGAAAATCAGTTTCGAAATTTTTCTCCAAAACTAGACTCATATATCCATCTACTGATTTTTTTCTAAAATTTTTGGTCGGGCCAATTAGTACAGTTTATTAGTTAAAGCCTCCCCTGTTACAGGGTACGACTACACTGACCTTCATGCATTACGATTTGGATATCTCCCTGTACAGGGCTTCAATACTGATGCCGTTTGTTTCTATAGAAACTAGACTCAAAAAGGAATCTATACATATATGGCATGACTTCTAAATGTCTCTGGTTAATTTATAATGAATTTACAAAGTCAGATCAGGGGATCCAGAAACCGTTCTGGCCCTGTCTCACGAAAACTTTAACATCTCATAATATACTGTTCATATGAATGTTTCGTTACTTTCCTATGAAAATAGATTCATCAAGGTTCGATTACATAATTTATTCGCTATTTAATTCCATTTCTACTATTTTTAGAGATTTTTCACATCCACATCACTGCTGCTGCCAGCATCTATTTTTAAGGTAAACTTTACCTATTTCATGATCCTCCATGGATCAACTAGAGTTTGTCATACATATACCAAAAGTGGTCATGAATAACCATTCCCATGTCTAACCGTTACCAACATTTCCATACCTCTCGACGGACGACATACAAAACGATTATAATGCTATGATCAAAGTATACTTAAGCCATTTTCGCATGGCTATCCAAATTTATACAAAACCGAAAGGTACATGACCTACAACAAAAGGGCAGTCCTATACATTAACCAAAATATCCTCTCACTACTAGTCTATTCTATACATATAGTAAGCATCAAACATGACAGCTAATTATTTTTATGACTCGGTTTTGTGGTCCCGAAACCACTTCCCGACTAGGGTCATATTAGGGCTATCACAACCGTGTCACCAAACTGTGTGTTACACATGGCTCAGACACATGCTCGTGTCTCTGCCCGTGTGGACAAAAATAGGCTATTTACCAAGCCATCTTTCTCACCCAAACTTGCATAAATCTAAACATGTCAAATGGAAAATAACATAGCATCAATAATCATTCAAACCAATCTCATTCAAGCCTAAAATCATGCTATACCAATATCAACATCTATAATGCTCATAAGATCATGTTTTGCAAATTCAAAACATACCAATTTCACATTCACAAATCACCTAAATGGTCACTCTCAAACATGCATTATTTTGCCTAAAACCACAAGCATACCATATCTTACAATTCAACTTTTGGTTCTCAAAATACCAATTCACAACAAGCATTCACATGGCAATTACCAACCACATAACAAAAGGCCATATGCACATATATATACACATAACCAAATATACCAAAATAAGCCAAATCACATGGCTATATACATAACCAAAACATACTTCATTTACAAGCCAAATCAATTGGCTAAATCCATTATCAACATATAGATCACATTAACCACAACTCCTATACATGCCATATAACCAAATACATAAGCTCAAAAGTACCAAAAAGATAGCTGGATAGTGTGACGAGATCTCCGACAACTCCCAATCCGAGCAAGCTTCGAAATCACTATAAAACATAGAAAAGTAAACAGAGTAAGCTATAAAGCTTTGTAAGCTCGTATGCTTAATAAGTAAAACTTACCATTCAACTACAATTCAAAAACTTAAACATCACATAATCCAATTCAATTTAAATCCAAAACTTAACACATAATCAATCCAAAGGTTAGACATGAATTCCATCTATTTCCTCGATTCAATGATTGTATAGCTCATGTACATACCTGTAGTAACTCGTATCAATTCATACTCTTCCAATTCATCGATGTACTCATTGAACCATTTGGAATAATATCAGATACTCGAGAATCTCGGACCCTAAGTGCCAAAACCAAGCCAAATCCATCTCAACCTCATATCTCATATAATGCTCACTCTCGGGCTATCAAAGGGTCTACTCACACAAGTTGACGGTCAATACATAGCTACACGGTGCTACTCACACAAGCTGAAGAGAATCCTCAACACATGCCGAAAAACTCAGCCAGTGGTAGAATGTACAGACTGACACCCAAACATAATAATCCTTAATGACATGTCATTTGTATCCTATCTATTCCTAAGGTTCAACCAGGATTTCACATTGCCGAATCTTCGTCGAACATTTTTTTAAGATCGTATTTATCGACAATACAATTATAAAGCATTTAAAACATAATTAAACTAATGCTTATTAGCATACGAACTTACCTCGATCACAAAAACGATAGAATAGGATCGACTAATCCAAAACTTTATTTTTCCCCTGATCTAGATCATACGTTGCTTTTCTTGATCTATATATAATCAAATTTAACTTATTTAATTAACATTCTGTTCAATTTAACCCAAATTTCATATTATGGCAATTTTATACTTTTTCCCTAATATTTCAACTTCTTTACAATTTAGTTCTTATCTCATAAAAATGCAATTTCATGCAATTCAACTTATACCCATGCTAGCCAAATATCAATTCGGTCCTTAGCAAGCCCTATATTCCATTTATTTCACAATTTAACCATGAATTTATCACATTTCTCAATTTATTCCTTAATTGACAATTTTATCAAAAAAACACTTAATAAATGTTGTTTATCTAACAAAAACCATTCATTTTCTATCATCAAACATCAGGATACACACATATTCATCAATGGTAAAACCCTAAACCTTTAACAATTTTGCAAATAAGTCCTGGGCTAGCTAGATTAAGCTACAACGACTCCAAAAACATAGAAATCATTAAAAACGAGATAAAAACCATACCTAAATGGACAATGGAAGCTTGGATGAATGAAGAACCCTAAAATGGCTTCTTCTCTTGTTAATTTTCAGTGGAAGAATCAATAATGAAGATGACACCCTTGTTTTTATTATTTTACTTAAGTTTATTTATTAATTTACTAAACTAACCTTGGCTATTAACATTAAAATCACTTAATCATGTCTCCATCTTTGTCCACTCAAATAAAAAATGGTCTAATTACCATTTAAGAACCTTCACTTTAAGGTTTCATAGCTAATAAACTCCTTTAACTATTAGAACTCAAGTTTTACACTTTACGCGATTTAGTCCTTTTTATTGAATTAAGCACTCAAACGATAAAATTTCTTAATTAAATTTTCATACAATCATACTATCATGCTGTAGACCTCAAAATAATAATAAAATAAATATTTTGACCTCAAATTTTTGGTCCTAAAACCACTGTTCCAGTTTGACTAAAAACGGACTGTTACAACTCTCCCCCCTTAGGAATTTTTGTCCTTGAAAATCTTACCAGAAAATAAGTTAGGGTACTATTTTATCATAGCTTCCTCAGGTTCTCATGTAGTCTCTTCAACATTGTGACATTGCCATAGAACTTTCACTAAAGCTATGCTTTTATTTCTTAACTCTTTAATCTCTCGAGCCAAAATTCTGATCGGTTCTTCACCATGCGACATCAGGTTGAATTTCAAATTCAGTTGGAGAGATTACGTGTATAGATCTGATCTATATCGGCATAACATCGACACATGGAACACATTATGGATTTTTTCTAATTCTAACGGTAAAGCTAATCGCTATGTTACTGGACCTATTCTTTCGATAATCACATACGGCCCGATAAATCGTGGACTCAATTTTCCTTTGCGACCAAATCTAAGAATCTTCTTCCATGGTGATACTTTTAGAAATACTCTATCGCCGATCTGAAATTCAATGTCTTTACATTTCAAATTCGCATATGATTTCTATTGATCTGAAGCTACTTTCAAATTGTCGTGAATTACTTTCACTTTCCTTCGGTCTCTCTGATCAAATCTACCTTGTGAATCTTTTTCTCACTAAGCTCGGTCCAATACAGAGGAGTTTGACATTTATGACCATATAAAGCTTCATGTGGTGCCATCTTTATGCTCAATTGAAAACTGTTGTTATATGCGAATTCAACCAATGGTAAATATTTTTCCTGTAACACCCCATCCCCGATACCGTCGCCGGAGTCGGACACGAGGGGTTCTAAGACCAACTCTCATGTGTCACACAGACTATTTTTCACATTTCCAGCCTAGCTGGCAAACTGCGTCCCTGTCACCTTAAAACTCATATCTCGAGTTCCAGAACTCGAAAACCAGTTCCGTAAATTTTCCCTGAAACTAGACTCATAATTCCATCTACACATTGTTTTCTAGAATTTTTGGTCGAGCCAATTAGTACAGTTTATTAGTTAAAGTTACCCATGTTACAGGGGTCGACTACACTGACCTTCGCGCATTACGACCTGGATATCTTCCCATACAGAGCTTCAATGCTCATGCCGTTTGTTTCTAATGAAACTAGACTCAAAAGGGAATCTGCACATATAAGGCAAGACTTCTAATTATTTTTGGATAATTTATGGTAAATTTTCAAAGTCGAGACAGGGGATCCAGAAACCATTCTGGCCCTGTCTCACGAGAACTTTAATATCTCTCAGTATACTGCTCATATGGTCATTTCGTTTCGTCCATATGAAAATAGATTCATCGAGGTTCAATTTCATAGTTTATTCACTATTTAATTCTACTTCTACTATTTTTAGTGATTTTTCCATCTCACCTCACTGCTGCTGGCAGCATCTGTTACTAAAGCAAACAATGACTATTTCATAATTCTTCCATGGCCAACTGTTACATCATACATAATACAAACTATGGCCACCTTATCAAAATTAAGGTTTCTAAGGCTCGTGACTATAGGTTTTAGAATCACACTCAACCGACCACATAGGCCATTTTCGCATGGCTTAAAGTTTACAACCCACAATTCAACAAAACAAAATAGCCTATACATGCCAAACGTTCTCCTAGTTCAACTACGACGACAATACCAAAGATTTCCAGCCGGTGTGATGACTTCAACGACGGTTCCGAGCACGCAAACGATACGAGTCCAAGAGACCTAAAATGGGTGACAAGAAAACACCGAGTGAGTTTATAACTCAGTAAGTCATAAGCATTCGACAACCACCCATTAATAAAGTTATCACAACATGAAACAATAAACGAAGCTAGGTACTCCATCCATATCGAAACTATACCATAATTCCTCGGACCTTTCGGTTCAATCTCATACCAAGTCATACATCCACATTTCAAATTCTATACAATAAGATATTTGAGGCATTTTCACACACCAACTCATTTTCACCACAATCATACAATTGCAATCATCACATAGATTTAAAGCTTACCAAGCTCAACCCCGAGCATGAACATATTGCCTATTCGTCATGAGCTCAAGGTACTTACCCGATCTGCTGTCCGGATTAACTCGATAATGTCGCACACTCGGTGCCAATTGTAATGCAAGAGCATATAGTGAATCCGCACACTTAGTGCTATATATTTTCAGCTCGCACACTTAGTGCTATATAATTTTCAGCTCGCACACTTAGTGCTATATATTTTCAGCTCGCACACTTAGTGTCAGATAATCAAACTCGCACACTTAGTGCTGTACAATTTTAAACCCGCACACTTAGTGCCAATCTTGTCACCGTGTCCATTTATACCCGCACACTTAGTGCCGAGACCAATACTTTATGCAATTTACCACCTTTATACATTCAACGATGGCATCATTCCATACACATACATTTCCATTTACACATCAATTCATTAAACACAATTGCATATATATTATGATCATTTAAATCAATACCAAATATATGCTTAATGACTTACCTTATATTGGATGAAACGATTTCCAATCGGCTACTCGATTATCTTTGCTTTGCCTTTGTTTGATTTTCCCCTTTGATGTCTTGATCTAGAATAAATACATTTAGTAGTAAATTTTTTATTCTAATGTACAACATCATGAATCAACTCAACCGAATTATCTCTATCACCCGAACTAAAATTAGCACCTTAACTTCATCTCATTACCCCTTAAAGTCCGAATGCACACATACACAATTTATATACAAATTTCATCCTCACAATGTATATAATTCATTCGCCATTCACCACTCACCTAACAAAACTTCATATCAAATTTCCATGACCGATCACACCTATACTTACATTCCATATAGCGAACATTACTTGTATATGTACCCATAAATTAAATGTGAGAATTTAGCAAAGTTACCTTTGAAAGACTCACCGAACAACATGGAAATGTCCAGCTTTGGACAGCATTGAATTTTCAAATGAGACATGCATTAAACTTAACCGAATTTGTCATAAAATTTACAATATTGGACAGCATGTAAAAGCAAATTAAGGCAGATAATAAGATAGTCACAATTGCACATGTCAACACATATTTGAGCAGCCATACCACACCATTTACTTCACCATTTAGCCACGGTTTCCGAGGAGCAAATTAATCCACACTCACCAAACAAAACTATCAAAATCTTACATGCATGTCGCATGCAACAACAATCTTAAGCATTGCAACACTTAAAACCGAACAGCTTAGGAAGAAATATAAAATATTTGCAAAGAACTCGATGAAAATTCCTCCAAGATGGAAATCACCTATTTGATTTGCTCCATTGTATTTCTCTATTATTGCTTCCTCTTCTTCTTCTAGTTACAACAATTGCAAAAGAAAGAAAACATGAACACTCCTTCTTCTTCTCAAGTCATGGTAATTGTAACAAAAATGAGAATGGATGAACAACAAGGATTTTTCTTTCCTCTTCCTCAACTCACGGCAATGGGGGGGACATTCACCATTCTCTTCTTTTTTTTTTATTTCTTTACTACTAGCTTTCTATTTTATTGTTTCCTACATACATCACTAGCCTAACATGTTGGAAACATGTTTCCTTGCCCATCACTCTTGTCATGGCGGCCATTAGCTAATATTAAAGGGAATTTGACATGCAAGTCCACCCTTTGATTACATGCACTAATAGGCCACTTACATTTGCCCAAAGACATTTCTAAGTTTTCTCACATAAGTCCTAATCACAAAATTCATCTACAATTAAGAAAAATCCAAACATGAAATTTTCACACATTCATATTCACATATTCTAGACAATAAATATTACGTTCCAACATTTCGGTGACTCGGTTTAGCGGTCCCGAAACCACTTCCCGACTAGGGTCAATTTTGGGCTGTCACATTTCCCAATTGCCCTCAAACTCTAAAACACAACAACGAAGCATATCTTTGAGAATCTGAATCACTCTCTCAAACTGACCGTCGGTTCACGAATGAAATGCAATACTAAAGTGCAATAGCGTACCCAAAGCTTCTTGAAATTTCTTCCAAAATTGTGATGTAAACCTCGAATCTCTATCCGAAATAATAGAAACTGGCACCCCGTGCAATCTAACAATCTCAAAGATGTACAATTCAGCTAATCTATCAAGCGAAAAGTCTGTATGTACTAGAATGAAATGTGTAGATTTCTCCAGTCGATCCACAACAACCCAAATAAGATCTTTCTTTTTAGGAGATAAGGGTAACCCAATACGAAATCCATCGTAACTCTATTCCATTTCCACTATAGTATCATCACTGGCTGCAATAGTACCGAAGGCACTTGATGTCCAGCATTGGCTTATTGACAAACCAAGATTTTGATACAAAATCTAAAATTTCTCGTTTCATGCCCGACCACCAGTACAACTATTTGAAATCATTGTACATTTTAGTACTCCTCAGATGAATAGATAAACAACCATTGTGTGCTTCGTGTAGAATTTTCTGAATACGCTCGGGATTCTTCAATCCAAAAATTCTACCTCAGAACATTAAACAATCATCAGATCTGATCTGCTACTTTGAATTAGTAGTTGACTCGCACTATACTCTTTTAGCTTGTAATTCATTGTCACATTTCTGAGCTTCACAAATTTGCTGAAGAAATAGTGGTTTAGCTTTTAACTCAGCTAAAATTGAATCATCATTAGACAAAGTTAACTAAAATTGAATCATATTAGACAAAGTTAACTGTGTGTTCATCACTATCAAAACAAATAAAGATTTTCTACTCTAAGCATCCACGACTACATTCGCTTTTCTCGGATGATAATCAATCACTAATTCATAGTCTTTCAACAACTCCAGCCATCTTCGTTGTCACAAATTCAAATCTTTCTAAGACATTAAATACTTCAAGCTTTTGTGGTCGGTAAAAATATGGAACTTCTCACTGAATAAATGATGTCACCAAATTTTCAATGCAAAAACAATAGCGGCTAACTCTAAATTGTGCATCGGATAATTCTTTTCATGCGACTTCAATTGTCTGGATGTAACAACCCATTTTTTAGTGAAATCGAAATAGTGGTTTTGGGACCAAAAATTTGATTTGAAAATAAAGTTTATTTTTATTTTATTATATGGTTGATATTATGATAAACATGTCGTGTGAAAATTTTTACACGAAAAATTTATCGGTTAAGTGTTTAATTACGAGAAGGACTAAATAGCTATGGAATTCAAAACTAGAGGTCCTTATATGGTAATTAGACCATTAAAGAAAAGTATGTAGATTTTTGGTGACTCATCCATGGAAAAATTAGAAAAGGGTAAGGACTAAATTGGAATTGAAATAATTTAATTAATTAAAGATGAAAAGAAAATATCATTTTATTTTTTCGTCTCTTCAACCTAAAATACATGGAAACCCTGAGAGAGAGAGAGAGAGAGAGAGAGAGAGAAGAAACTTTCATGGCTTAATTGGGTAAGTTTCCTTGTTATGTTTTTAGTAATTTTGATATTTTTGAAACCGGGATAGCTTAATCTATCTATTTGGGGGATTAATTTGAAAAGTTATCAAAGTATGGAAAATGGGTCATGGATGAATATGCTGAAAATTAGAAATTTATGGTAGAAAATGAAAGATTATTGATAGATAAAAAAACTTTTACAAAGTGATTTTTGATGAAAACATGATTTAGGGACTAAAATGTAAAGTTGTGAAATTTGATCAAAAATTCTGAATTTTTATGAATACATGTTGTAAATTTTGTAATGAGATTTTGGTTAGGCTTGGAATAGGGAGTAAATTGCGTAATTTTCATTTCCAAGCCTAGGGACGAAATTGGTATTTGTGGAAAAGTTAGGGGCAAAATGGTAATTTTGCCTAGGACGTAAATTGAGTCCAAATGAGTATGAAATATGAGAAATTGATGATTAAGCTATTTATATAGATATGGACAACTCACATTCGAGGTTAGATCGAGGAAAAGAAAAGGTTTCAGATTAGTAGATTTTATACGTAAACAAGGGTCGAGGTAAGTTCGTGTAACTTAATCGAACATGTAAGTATGATTAATTAAATGTTGTGTTTGTGTGTAATGTGACTTATATGGATGTGAATTATTTGATTGCTATAATGAAAAATTGAATACTTGCTTGTAATGGTGAAAAAAAGGGTTAAGTTCTGATTGAATATTGAATTCCGATGAAGATATGTGCTTTCCCGAAATGGATGAGGTCCTGCATCTGTTGCTGACCGATTTAGCTCAGACGAGTAATCCTATTAACCTCATTATAGAAAGGATTTATTCTGGACGGGTATTCTTGATATAATACCTCTCGAGTATATGTTACGATTAGGGTTTAGCCTGGACTGGTAATCCTAATTGAGCTCTTCCGAGTGTATGTTATATAAAGGATTTAGCCTGAATTGGTAATCCTGTTATACGAAATGTGGCTTGAGTGTGTTCCTTGGTGAAGTGCCCTAATGGGTACTCTTGAAAAAGAATTGATGGGTTATTGAATCGTACACCTCGAATGTACTACTTGAGCATCCATCGGAATTTCAATGATTCAACGAGCACAACTCTTGACATGGTATAAGAATTATGAGATGAAATGATAATGACTTGAAAAAATATTGCATGATGAGCTCATTTATGTTTACTTGATTGATATGAATATTTTGGTGACTAACATGTTTGATTGAATGTATGTGTTTAGGTAATTTAGCCAAATGGATGGAAAACATGATATTGTATTCTTAGATTTAATAAACTGGGATTGGTAAGTTAAGTTTTCATCATACAAACTTACTAAGCATGTAATGCTTACTTTGTTTTATTTTCCCTATTTTATAGTGCTCGGAAGGTAACGAAGATTGGAGATCATTAGAGTATCGTCACACTATCAACTAGCTTATTTTGGGTATACATAGTAAAATCATTTTGGTATAATGGCATATATAGGACAATTTGACCATTAGTTGCTTGATAATGATGCTTATAATCTAGCCATTAGAATGGCTAGTAATGAATGTTTTGATATACTTGTAATGTCATGCTATGGTAGCCAAATATATGTTAAGTAGTTGATCAAATTATGTCTAACATATGGAATATACCAAGGTAAGATTATAAACATGTATGCATGTAATGATATGCCTTGTTGAATGATGGAGTTTGCTTAATTTAAATGCTTGAAATGGTTGGTATTGAATGTGAGTTTTAAGTGTAGGCCTTTGGTGTGATTTTGGGTAAGAAATGAAGCTAGAAATGGCTTTATTTTGTCCAAACGGGTAAACACACAAGCGTGTGTCTAGACCGTGTACGACACACGGCCGAGTACATGGGCATGTGGTTAGGTCATGTGTCCCCTGCACCTTAATTTTAAGAAACAGAATGCTCAAAATTGAGCACGTGGGCAGAGACACGGGCATGCATCTCAGTCGTGTGTGCTACACAGCCTAAAACACGGGCGTGTGTCTTGGCCGTGTGAAACCTGCACCTAATTTTGAATTGAATTTATTAACCAGATGGCCTAGTAAACGAGCGTGTGGCATGGCCATGTGCACAAGTCAGAGAGTTACACTGGGTCGAACACGGCCTATTCTGAAAGTTCTAAAAGTTTTGGTAATACTCTGAAACCCTATTTCGATGACAGATACGGGTTAAGGGCATTTTAGTCATTTTACCACATAAGGGAAAAATAGTCATTTTACCACATAAGGATAAAACAATCATTTTATCACTTAGGGAAAAATAGTCATTTCATCAAATTGGGGTCTAGGTATACTTATCGACCCAATAGTAGGTCCATAGTCGTCTCGGGCAACCCATGCAACCTTAACAGTCCAAACATGAAAATTTAGGCCCATATTGCAGGCCCATGTGGGCCCACATGCCCGTGTGATTTACCAGTGTGGGGCCCACACGGCCCATTTCATCCCAACATGGCCCAAAAAGGCCTAAGCCCATGAATCGCTCATGGTGGCCTCTACAATCAAACATTCATGCCTATGCATTCAGATTACTACACGAGCAAGCGCACCCTCGTGTAGTGTTGATGGTCACCTATTTTAACTTTTGCCTATTTAATATTGTGGCAGTGTGATTACACACCAGACGTGCTTTGAAGTTTTAACCGAGCTCTGAAGACTCCTATACCTGGATTCAACCGACAAGCCCTTTAATCATCACTTAACCCATATACCATATGGAATCTAACGAAATGCCAATCGAGCACAATTAGCTCATCCTTACTGAAAGCCAATCGAAATCGCACCCTTGGTTCATAAGAGGCCCACCAATCAACTTTGATCTCCACCTACACGAAAGTCATAACCTTTTCATTAAAATTATACTTGTTTGCAAAACAATCTTGACTGAACCACACTTACCAAATAACGATAGTACAAAGTATGCTTTGGTGATGCAATGAACTAAGACCGAAGAGAAACTGAACTGAAATAGTAAGTAAAGGGGTAACAATAGGAAGGAAAAAGAAATAGTACTTAGAAAGGAGAGAAGCCGAAAGGGGCAAAAGTGAAATAGAAACTTACTTACCAATATTTGGCCAAGGATAAGCACTAAGGAGAAAGAATGAGGAGAACCATGTGCCTGAACCCAATTGATCAAAGAATGCTTGCCAAAACCAAAGCAAGATAGAAAGGGAGAGATGCAATAAACAATCAAAGTACTAAGATGAATGGATGACAAGAAGAGAGTGTTAAGAAAGAGAGGAGAAGAGAAACGTGTAACTGGTAAGAACACAAGGAGAAGAGATGATGCGAGAAACGATTGGAGAGGGAAAAGAGCAGAG